>NC_057804.1:140040670-140068193 GCF_018294505.1 Triticum aestivum
GATCAACAGGACCCCTGTTTCGACCGTAGGAGGTCCGTTTCCTCCGTTTTGCGGTACGCCAGGCCCCTCCCGATCAACAGGACCCCGTTTCGAACATGGCCGGTCAAACACAAGGCCGTTTCCTCCGTTGTGCGGTACGCCAGGCCTCGTTTCCATCGCTTGTTAAGTCCAAGCCCTCCCGATGAACACGACCACGCATTCCATTCCGACCCAGCCGGTTGGCTCCCACACGTTTCGTTGCCTCCCGATGAACGCGACGCATTCCGTTGCCTCCCCATCAACACGACGACGACGCTGTTTCTCTGTTCTGACCCAGCCATGTACGTATGCGCGAGTAGGCGTTTGAGACCCTACCCGTATGTACGTACGTGGCCGTATTTTCTTTCTTGCACCCTCGCCGCTGTACGTACATGTACATGCTACATGCGCGCCTCTACTACGACACGTGCGCGCCTCTACTACGACACGTGCGCGCCACTACATTGAGCAGTATGTACGCACACGTTAACGTTCGCGACCAGAATGACAACGATACGTACGCTTCGACCAGGTGGGTCCCGACTGTCAGGCACTTCCTTGCCTGCGAAGATGTAGCTGGTGGGTCCCAGCAGTCAGGGGGGCGAATCATTTTGGTTTTTTTTGCCCGGACGCACTTCCTTGCGTGCAAAGATGTAGCTGGTGGGTCCCAGCAGTCAGGGGGCGAATCGTTTTTTTCGGACGCACTTCCTTGCATGCGAAGATGTAGCTGGTGGGTCCCAGCAGACAGGGGAAACATTTTTTTCACAAAATACGGTGGCCCGTCCGGTGGGTCCCCGCTGTTAGGTGGAGGAATAATTATTTTGCGCGTAATAAGGAGGCACTTCCTTGCTGCGGCCATGGACCCAGCTGTCAGCCTCTCCACGTACAGTCCACGTCCGACGGAAGCCATTCCTTGACCACGTTAACCACGCCGCACCGAGAGCACCAGGGCAGTGGACAACGGTGAGGCCTAGGAAGGGGACGACGTGGAGCCAGGGAAGACGCGGCAGTGGATGCCCACGTGTAGAGGAGTATGAGGGTTCACTCGTTCAGCTGCGGTGTGAGGCTGCCGTCGCCACAGAATAACAGGGGGTGTGGGTGCGTAGAGGGATGGCCTAGCAGCGGTGGGAGTAGTAGGGGGCGGTGAGGCCTCCACGGCATCACATCCAACCATGGGCGGCAGGAGCAGGTGGCACGACCGGCGCTGTTTTGGGCGGCTGGAGCAAGAAGACCAGAGGTTGAAGAAGCACTACGGCCGTTGGATGGACATCGTACGGTCACTGGAGCTAGAATCATTCATATATTGACTAAAGTTGACAAAGGCCTCCGTCCCAGTCAACTTAGTAGGCCCACAAGTCAGCCTCTCACCAAGGTTGGTCCCAGCTAGCAGGGGGGTATTCATTTTTTTGTGTGTAATAAGGAGGCACTTCCGGTGGGTCTGAGCTGACAGCGGGGGGAACGTTTTTTTCGCGAAATACGGTGGCCTGACCTGTGGGTCCCAGCAGTCAGGGGAAATGTTTTTTTCGTGAAATACTGGTGGCCCGTCCAGTGGGTCCCAGATGTCAGGTGGAGGAATAATTATTTTCCGCGTATTAAGGAGGCACTTCCTTGCGGCTGCCGTGGACCCAGCTGTCAGCCTCTCCACGTACAGTACTCTCTCGATGGAAGTCGGTCATTGACCACATTGACCACGCCGCGCCAAGAGCACCACGGCGGTGGACGACGACGAGGCCTAGGAGGGGGACGACGCGGAGCCGGGGAAGACGCGGCAGTGGAAGCCCGCACGGAGAGGAGTATGAGGGTTCACCGGTTCGGCTGCGGTGTGAGGCTGCCATCGCCGTAGAATAACAGGGGGTGTGGGTGAGTAGAGGGATGCCCTGGCCAGCGGTGGGAGTAGTAGGGGGCGCTGAGGCCTGCGCGGTAGCACAGCCGACCATGAGAGGCGGGAGCAGGCGGTCCCACCGGCGCTGCTTTGGCGGCTAGAGCAAGAAGATCAGGGATTGAAGAAACACGACGGCCGTTGGATTGACATCCAACGGTTACGTCTGCTAGAATCGTTTGTTGACGTAGTATATAATAACTAAAAAAATATTGCATACGCGTCAACTAAACAGGCCCACAAGTCAGACCACTCCCTCTTTTTTTAACAATTTATATATAGCTCATGGCAACTTCTTATGCAATTTATTGCAGTCGTTTTTTTGGTTCTCCAGGGCCAATTTTGCATATTTCTGTGGGTTCCAAACTATTTTTAATACCAAATTGTTGAGCCAGATTTAAAGTACTTTGAAGATACATTTGAATTAGGTTAATGCCCAGTGAAATAGGAATCTGAAAATGTGAAAACAAAATCAGAAATTATAAAGTAATTGCCAATTTGTCATCTGTTTTTATATTTACAACCCATTTCATATTACTTTCAAGGCGTAGAAAAATCAGTAGGCCTGGATTGGGTATTCTTCAGAAAAAATAAACTGGTTTCATTTGCACAAAGAAAAAATAGCTGGGCTGGTCACATGGTGAACATAAAATATAAGCCTGGGCTAGAAGGGCCACAGCGCAGTTCAAACCCTGCTCCGTCTCAACAATACCAAACAAAAAAATACTGCTCGAGTAGCTACATCCCAGGTGTCAGCCGATCTTGTGTTGTTCTTTTGTCTATTGACTATATACGCTCACAATGTCGTGGGTCCCAGATGTCAGGAAAACACTAGGAGGAAGCATTTTATTTTTCCATACGCTGACGTGGTGGGCCCCTACTGTCATCCTCTCCACGTACTTCTGCCGATTCCTGTTGTTTGTTGACCATGTTGACAACGCGAGAGGGTGGTGCCGCGGCGAGCGCACCAAAGCGCGCGGAGGACGTCGGCGTTAATGATTTAGGAGACGGTGGGGCAGCGATGCGTGCGCTGAGGCGCAGCCAGCCGTGGGAGGCGGAAGCAGGCGGCCCCGCCGGCGCTGGTTTGGTTTTGGCGGCTGGAGGAAGACAGGACTGAAGAAACACGACAAACTGTAAAAGCAGCAGGAGTACTTAACAACCTTAACTGAAACCAGCAGGGGCACTTAACAACCAAAGCTGAAAGCAGTATGAGTACTTATACAGGTTCAACCGTACAAAGCACGCCTTGAACAGTGCTACTTTGCCTACATGCTACAGTTAACCAAGGGTGAGCCTCCAAGCCCCAGGCGCCACCCCGCGCATCCACAACCTTCTGAAAGCGGCTTCATCTTGCAACGTAGTCAATAAACAGGATATTCGCTTTAGAGCCATGGAAAAGCATGAACATAATCTTCTGTCCTATTCTCCAAGATGGACGGGCCTTCATTATCTGAGACCATCAACGAATAAGTATCTTTTCGCCTCCAAGGGGAATTGAGTAGGTCGACATAAACATCATGTTGTGACCAAGCGCAAGTCTGACCCGACCATGGTCAGGCATCTGTATAGGAACAATAAAACTCGGCAGTTCCTGTTTCAAGATCACAGCTGTAAAAGTGTGTATAAGCAATAGTTTATGAACAACATATATAACAGAAAACGGCTCGTACCATAAGTTTCTCGACACAGTTGGACCTGTTCAACGAGTGCAGCAGTGGCACACATATCCCATGTGGCCTTCGACCATTGAAATGCCTCACAAGGACCTCAAGATGATCAATAAAGTGTAAGAACATGTGGATGTCAATCCAGTCAACTTCAGTGCCATTAGTAATAGACGAGTTATTATAGAGTAACAAACGAACAGACTGCTTAACTCTGAAAAAATCTACACGTGCCACCAATTATAAGACAATATTAGTTAGAAGTAGCATCTTCGTGAGAGATTCGTTGCTACTTCTAAAGTTAAATTGTGATTAGTTATACAGAATAGGTGGATTAAGAAGTAATCGAGGCAACAAGCAAGAACCAGATACAAAACTAACATGGATGAACAATTGGAACGACGTCGGGGTGGAAGATCGTAGTGAAGATGAGACCAGGTTCTGCTATTTCCATCAACATTCGTGCGCCAACTTTCAGTCCGTAACATTTGAGAAAGTTTATCCAAGTTCGGCCATAAAAAAGCAGCGATCTTCTTGGTTCATGAACCCAACTCGGAAGCAATATCCATGGGTTTTCTTCACTGTGACCATTAAACTAGTGTATTCAGTGATGGCAAGGCCGAGCATCTTGAGTACATGTGTTCTGGCAGAGCAAATAATACACTTCAGGAAAAATAATATGAGAACACAGCATGTTCAAAAAAACCCCACCCTCCCGGATAGAGAAGAGGATTCTAGGAACATACTGTGCGCGCTTCAAAATGTTGTGGTAGGATGAGAAGGAACAAGTGTGGCGTCTCGCCATGGGCGCAGAAATCTATAGGGGATGGATGAAGAATTTGTACCTGGTTCTCCATGAGAAAACCCTATGCAATCGCCGAGCGGGGGTTTTCTCTGAACAAGCAGACGAGGGAGAAGGGGATTCAGGCCCAGTGAAATATTGCCGCTTCGTCCGTCCAGTTTACTGCTAACGCTAGAAAGGGGGGCTTGTGAGGACGGCTCATTGGGCATTACTGCGGCGCTACGACCGGGGTGTGTCTACCGTGAAGTTGTGCACTATAATTTGTGCATATGGCATGTGGACCCCGTTGCCGGTTGCCCCACATATCAGCGAAAGGAAGTAGAAAGACAGGAGTAACTAGTTACACATAAATATATATTTTGACAGAGAGATACTCCCTCTATAAAGAAATATACAGGTCTTTTATATCACAGGCTCACCTTGCCGAGAAATATACTTCCTCTGCAACACACGGGCATTATGGGGGTTCAGCTTTCTTTATGGGGGTTCAGCTGAGAATATAATACTCAGATAGGCTCACGGTTCTGGACTTTGGGCCGCAGGCCGACCGTGCATGTTTGGGGGCCCATGTGTTCTACCTCAGCGCTTTTCATATTGCAAGCGATCCATACTATGTTGGTTTTAGATGCTGTCGCAAGGAGAATACACAAAATTGAATAAAGCATGACAGTTGTTGGAATGAAATCGAACGACAGTTCCTAACCAGCAATCAGAGTTGCAATTCTATCAACGATATACCATGTGATAAATAATACTGTCGTACTACTTATACACACAGGACACTTGTTTCACCATGCCAGATTATTACATCAAAATCTCTCGGAGGATAGATCAGTTCGGCAGTTGCGTGCTGCTACTGAAGAATTTCAAAGTTGATTTGGACCAGCTCTCCTTGCCGAGAAAGTTCGATTTTGACATCATCCCCTACCGCAATATATGATTTAGATTTGAACCTTGACCATCCTTTAGCATCAATCATCATGCGACCATCCTTTGTACTTACGGTATATTGAGCAGGTTCATTCACACCAAGGCTGCGCATGGTAAGAGAAACTTGGCCGCGGTCGCCCGGATTGTTGAACGACTCCCTCCTTGCTCTAGGAATTCTCTGTTTGAAAACAAGAAGACATACCCAAACAGTTAGATCAACATAGTGAATCATGTGAAACAACATGGAAAGAAAAAAGAACGAAGCACTTGGGCGGCCAATGCTTACCAAGAAGGTGGACATGTCGGTTTTTGTAAGGACTTTGGTATATGAAGTGCGAACTGCAGCCCAGTCTGTTGCCGGTGCAACTGCACGGGCCGGACCAAATGCAAGTGAAAGTGTTGGTGCAGGTGCCGAAGCCGCTGCTGCTGCCGGAGATGGTGCTCCTTGTAGAGATGGTGCCGGTGTCGATGCCCGATCCTCCAGTAGATCAGACTGATCCGCTGACGCGGTCGGTGCCCAATCCCCAGCTGGATCAGACTGAGTTGCTGCCGCTGTCAGTGCTAGAGCAATTGCCGGTGCTCGATCTGTGCGAGACAGCGGCGATCATGTCTGGTCTGCTATGATCAGCTTTCTAACTTGACTAGGATCCGTGACCGTGATCCAGTTTTTTTCTTCATTTCTTTTAAACGCGAGAAGGACTAATTGTGGCGTTTTTGTTAAACCAAACTGCAGTTCATCAGGGATTCAGCTTGTACTCAGACAACAGACTGATCCAATTTTTTCCAGTAATATAAGTGATGGACAGTGCCTTCGTTACTGACACGACATAAGAAGTGAAACCTGCAAAAATAGCCATCATAGAGAAAACCAAACGGTTTATTCTGTGATGAATGTCACATGGCAAAACCTGCATCATAAAATTGCAGGAAAAGAAAGAAAACATGACATTAAATCAATAAAATTTAGATAGTAAATCAATAAGATTTACTTGATGTGACACGAGTGAATCCTTACCAGGAAATCACTATGTTGAAGTACTAAACAGAAGATTGATTGTCCAACTACGTGTGGCATGCAGGGGCCCTCCCTACTCCCACAAGCAGGACAGTCCAAAGGTCGTGACAAATCGTATGGACCGAACATCCATGGGACTGGAAATCCTGGTGGGTGCGATAAACCCTGCAATGCATACAGATATTGGAGTGTAACCATAATTGATAAACCGTCCTCACAAAAAATATGATCTGGATACTTCAAAATGTACAGACTGAATTGAGTGGACAGACATTAACATAGACCGTTCTTAGGACTGACCACACACCAAAAGCGGCAGTACTAATAAACAAAACAGGGTTCACAAACACAAATCAAGTATTGAACAATAGTACTTACTACAGACAAGCAAAGTTGCACTAACTAAACTCTGCAGAGTATTTCTTGCCACCGACCTACGGGATGAACCCCGCATAACTGACTAGGCCATGGACTTTGTGTGAGATGTCTACATGCACCATCACCATCTTGTCAACCTTGCAGAACCTAACAGAGTGGTCTTTCCACTCATAAACATGATGATGAAGACATGCCGCATTAGATTTGTTGGGAAGCTTTACAAGAACCACACCCTTCGTAATCGAAGGCACAGCCAGGAAATTGTTGTGGTCAAGTACAGCCTCGAGAACACGCCTGACAACAATGCTACAGGAAAACACTAGTTCATGACACATGGCGACAAGGACACATCAGCTGGATAGTTCAGCAGTAGAACTCATCATCAGGTCTTCCAGTTCACACGACATGACTTTGAGAACTTCATCTCCACCGCGGACCTGGTTCTAATTCAAACAGAAACCATATTTCATTACTACCTCCGTTCAGAAATATAAGATGATTTTCGATATTATACTCCATATATGACTACATATACACACAGAAATGAGTGAACAAAGACACTAGAACATGTCTTCAAAGGCATGAGAGTAGAGGGATTACATGCAATATCCATAACACAAGTTACTGAGGCAAATATACCCTCTTAAAAGGTAGCATTGATGTACATAAAGTACTCCCTCCGTCCCAAAATTCTTGTCTTAGATTTGTCTAGATACGGATGTATCAAGTCACATTTTAGTATTAGATACATCCGTATCTAGACAAATCTAGGACAAGAAATTTGGGACAGAGGGAGTAGTTGAAAGTAATCTATAAGAAATCAGTGTCAACCTCTCGCATGTTTTGGTCAAAAGAGGAATTTAGAACCGTCATTTAGCACACTAAAATCACATGCAAGATCACCCAAAAAGTTGTACTACCAGTACTAGTACTGCGTGTTAGATGAAAAACACGATCAAGATCGAGAAAAAGACCGTCAAGAAGAGACATTACCTGGACTTGCTTAATAAGGGATCCTGGAGAGGGGGGCTTGGACAGGGCGATGGCTTTGAGCTTGTCTGCGGTAGTCTCGGCGGGGTGCTTGCGCTTCTTCGTACCATGAGCCTCGACAGTTTTGGCCAGAGCCATAGACATCACGTCGGCCCGTGCTCCGGCGTCCATCCAAGAGAGGAAGCTGAAAGAGAAGAGTGAAAGGAGGAACGAGATGAGGGAGAAGCGAAGCGAGAAGGGGTTTTCTTCAAGAGAGGAACCTGAGAGAGAAGAGTGAAATGATGGTTGCTTCGTCCGTCCAACTTACTGCTGGAAAGGAGGGGGCTTTGTGATTTGACGGCTCATTGGGCATTACTGCGGCGGTTCAATCGGGGTAGTCTACCATCACTCTACTATGGAGTAATTTAGTGCATGGATGGTGGACCCAGGTGCTGGCTGTCCCACACGTTGGCGAAAGTGAGTAATTTAGTGCATGGCTGGAGGAGGATCCGCAGGGTAGAGCGTGTCCACTGTTTTTCATTCTGTAGAAAAAAATGATTACAGCAAGTGTTTCCACTCTTACAACGGAGGAGTGCGAAACACGGCAGCCACTTGAACATACACAGTGCTCCTACTACTAGGCATGTGCAGTGGTTCATACGTCAGTACTACACAATCTTGTTACTGTGTTGTGCGCATGTCAACTACTCCTATATGTAACATAGTACCGCTTTTTTGACTGTCTGGTCGAGAATGAACAGTGAGATCAATGTTAACAGAACTAGGTGCACAGCGCATGGAGAGTACGGTGCTATGGTACTCCACGAAACATGAACCATATGAAGCACATCCTATGCTGTTAGACCGGGTGTATGAAGGGTGCACGGGATGGGAGCAAAAGTTCCCTTCTCGACCCACTTTTGGGTGTTTGGCAGAGTGCATGAAGGGTACATGAGTCCACACTAGTAGGTTGACAAAAATACATGAAGAGGAAACAACTATATTGAGATCAGAATGCAACCAAACACACCCACACGCTTTGTGCTATAGTGACGGATCTGCACCGTCTGAGTTTGATCCAACGGTCATGTTGCGCCGAGACATGGACATGCCCATGCAGAGGGCGCCTAAACACCACCGAAGTCCCTCTGCTTCTCGAGGCGCACGATGTTAGTGATGCAAGGTGCAACCGCCCGCTCCCGGTCAGGAAGCCGCAACTCGTTGAAGTCGACCGGGTGGTCGAACGGGTTTAGCCCGACGGCCGGCATCGTCGCGCTGGCACGACGGTAGGCATCGCGCAGCCGCAACACGTGCATGGCAACTTGGTTCACCAAGTGGCTAAGGCGATCCTGGACCTCATCACGATCGGCCTGCTCGCGCTCCAGCCGGCTCCCCTGACGGCCTATCGTATCTCCCGCTTTCTGCAGCAACGTCGCCGACGCCTCGAGCATCTTTGTGGTGGACGCCTGCCGCTTTTGAAGCTCCATGAACTCCCGCACATAACGGAGGAGCATGGCACTCCCCTCCTCCTTGAGCTCACGGAGCTCCACGTCCTTGGCCCTGAGCTCCGCATCCTTGGCATGGAGCTCTTGTGTCAGGCGCCTCACCTCGGACTCCGTGATCTGCTGCGCCGCCATGGCACCGGGTAGAAGCAATGGGGAGAGGAAGCAAAGGGGGCGAAACGGCTGAAATGCAATGCAATCTACGGGAAGGCGGAGGGAGCCAGCCGAGGAGTGGGGAATCTTTTGGTTTTCACCACCGTAAAACACTAGTCGACGACTTCTCACATCAAGGAGCAGTGGGTTTTTACAGGCGGATTCGTCATGACTAATTGCTACCGCACCTGCTCCCGTCAATCAAAAAATTAAAAATCCCGCCGCGCCTGCTCCCGTTAATCAAAAAATTGAAAATCCTGCCGCACCCAAACACCAAAGAAATGCACGGTGGATATTTAAATTTACCTGCCGGCAAGTAGATAAAAAAATGGGTGAAAAAACAAATTTGACGGCGGCCTAGCTAATCGGTCAAACTAGCCCAACTAGCTAGCCACCGTGCTTCACTAATGTACTCGGCGGGAAAGGTGGTCTTTCGTGATTTGATGACTCATTTACTTGCTTAGACGCTATGACCGAGGAGGACCCAGAAAACGCGCGGTAGGGCATCCCATGTCAGGAAGAATATATGCGTGCACCACCTGGGAGGACCCCAAAACTGTGCGGTAGGGTGTGCCACGTCTCGCCATGGAGGAAAAATGTGCATGTAAAAATATACTATATCAGACGTAGTACCTATGGTTCGACCTCGGGACCAAGCCGGTCGGTCGAAAACACCACACTAGCCGCACAGCTTCATCATGCAAACGTGGCACGGTTAGCTCCGTCTCGACTAGCCGCAACGTCTCTTGTTCTAGGCGATTCTTCTATTTTCCCAGCTTTTTTTAGTTGTAATAACACCACAGCAAGCTAGTGCCGCTCTTAGTGTGTGCCCGTGCAAAGGTTAGACGATTGAGAGAAGAGAGATTGAGATCGCAGACCTGGGACCACCCATAAGTGAGACAACGGTCATGCACGTGTTGACGAGGCACTCCCTCTACTCTACTCAACGCAAGTACTGTATAAAATCAAGTTATGGGACAAAGCCAACAACCGTTCATTTTTTCAGGCTATCGACTTACGCTTTGTAGTCCAGGTTGCCAGTCCGAATCTGGTCTTTCAGATTTGTTAGTTTTAGGTCCAAATTTGATTAATGACAAGTGGGACCCCCGTGTGTTGTTCCGATATTTTAGTGTAGGATGGTTTTTTTGAACAAACACTTTGCGCGGTTAGACAAGTAACGACATGAGTTACACGTATTTTGCAAATTTACGAACAAAAATGACAGCAGCATAGAATATCACATCCACCCCGCAGCTTAGATACTATGGTGATACGAGTTTTTACACCGTTGGAAGTGGGATCACATGGCTTGGGAGTAGTCTTTGTAATTATGTGCAATTTCCAAACTCTCCAAAGTTTTTTTGCAAATAAAACATTCAGGCCTCATGTGTGCCGCTGCATCTTCGATCCAATGGCTCCCCGATGCTAATATTAGGTGCTCCCCATAGCTTAATTACCCGCTACGGTGATATGAGCATCTAGGTCGTATGATCAGTGATCAGATGGCACATGCATAGTACTTGTACTTTCTGTGCATTTCCCAAACTCTATCAGCCGTATATTGCAAAAACATTCAAACCTCCTACTGTGGGCCATTAGATCTCAGTGAACTCGTATCACCATAGAATCTACGGTGCGGGAGCACCTCATACTCTCCCGTGCGAGAAAACATAAGGTGCTATCGCAGCTTGGATGCTACGGTGATACGAGCTTGGAGGTTGTTTGATCTGAGATCCAATGGCATCTGAGTAGTCTTTGTGCTTGTAAGTAGTGGCCGAACTCTTTTGGGGCTTTTCTGCAAAAAATCCATTCGAACCACCGAGGAGGTGTTGGGTCACAAATCCAACGCCTCCGAAGAGCTTGTATCACCAAAGCATCTAAGGTGTGGTGGGACATGATATTCTTACATACAGGAGAATATGATGTCCTCCTTCATCTTAGATGCTACGGTGATACGAGCTTCGAGGTCGTTGGATATGGGATCAAAGGGCATCTAAGTAGTTTTTGTCCAAATTGTGTGCAAATCTCAATCTAATCAAGGTTTCCTGCAAAAAAAATAAGACACATCATGTGAGCTGCTATATCTCAGATCTACAAGCTCCAAGCAACTCATATCAGCATATAGCATGTAAGGTATGGGGGCACATGATATTCTCCCAGGGAGGAGGGGTGGGGGTGCACAACCAATCGGTGGTTGGGAGGGTGGGAACAAATATAATCTAAACAACCCTAAACAGAGCTCCATAGTTTTATCTAAGGTCGAGGGGTTGACCCCCGACAATCATAGCTCCACCTAAACACAACATTTGCATGTACTGTAGTACTAGACTTAATATTCATGTTTCAGTTTCATGTTCATTTTAAATATTGAACTGAGGACCATGGATGTCTTACATTTTACTCCCTTCGTTCCTAAGTATTAGTCTTTTTAGAGGCTTCAAATGGACTGGCACATACGGATGTATATAGACATATTTTAGAGTCTAGATTCACTCATTTTGCTCCGTATGTAGTCACTTGTTGAACTCTCTAAAAGACTAATATTTAGGAATAGAAGGAGTATTTTTGAACTCATGTCATACATGCATGGGTTGGAAAAATAGATGCACTATACTTATTGGATTGTTGTTGTGTTCGTGCGTGTGTGTATGTGTGTGTGTGTGTGGTCATATACTTGATACATACAAAGTTTTCTCACCTCCATATTGTTCATCTTTTAAATTTGAATTTGCATTGGAAAACTTACTAGGGATACCATGAAATGTGAAATCCACGTTGAGATCACTATATCACAAATTCACTCTAATTCAACGACTCGTCATAAATCAATTACCACGTTGATAGTATTCGCAAGGAAAATACGGGTATTGTAATACACATAGATTCGTTCAGCAATTTAAAAGGTTCCTTTTGTATTCTCAAATGGTAGGACCCAACGGCGTACTAGCCAGACCTTGGCTCGTGTTGTTCCTAAAAAAACGGGCTCGTGTCCTTCAGTGGCGTGCGTGGTACGCACATTAGGCAACCCCAACCAGTCGAGCCTCAGCGTTTCAAGTCGAAATATCTGGCGGCCAGAATTCCAGCCCTAGGAAATTCCCCTCATGTCCCTGGTCCATAATGACTACCGATGAACAACAGAGGGATTCTTTAGTAACTAGACAACGTTACCTACCGTTCCGAGCACAGTTCAATTCCCACGGTCGCCGCTCGTCAATGTCACCGTCAACTGCATTGCCTAGTACTACTACTACTACACCAGGATGAGCACAGAATTGACCCCGTTTGTTCGTGCCTAGTACTTTTTTTGTTCGTGCCTAGTACTTGAGTTAATATATCAGGCAATGCACTGGTACAGAGGGATTATCCTTTTACTCCCTCCTTTCCGATTTATAGGGCTTATCTCAAAATTTTAGTTTTCCCATTATATAAGTCTCAATTTGGCTGTTCCCCATCACATGTTCAAATTTCAATGTGCAATAAATCATTACATGCAAGTATTAAGAGAAAATTGACCAATGCATGTACTTTATGCATGCATGCATTGCAATTAATGCATTCATAAACACAATTTTTGAGGAAAACAAGCACATTAATTGAGTGGTTTTGCAAACTACAACAATTGTTCCACCACTCACCATCTACCTTGGTCGGTGAGATTTTTGAATTGAGCCCTATAAACCGGAAAGGAGGTTTAACTAAGCAAAATGTTTGACCAAATCCTTGCTTAAGAAATACAACAGGACAGATGTACGGCTTGAAAATTTATTGCATGATTTAGGTTATGATATTGTTTCGAATCCTGGGTCTTAAATTTCAGAAAATCCAAAAGGGAGCATAAATTCTTGAAACTGATCATGGTCACGTGATATGGCACAAATATTACTTCATAAATTTTTTCTTCAATTCGAGACAAGCTGCTTATGACAAGTTGCACAAATGAAAAGCCAAGGTATTTTGGAACAAAGACCTGTCACATTTTTTTTGAGGGAAAAGACCTGTCACGTTAAGGCGAACGCTTTCACTATTGAAACCGTGGGCGTTTACGTGCCGCCACGAGTCCCCGCTTCGCATCGGCAGGTGCCGTCCCAGCAAGCATGTGATTCGACGGGAGGCGTGCGAGCAGACCGCTACGCCGGCTGTCAGGGAGGCATGCGAGCATACTGCTGTGCAGACTCACCGGGAGGCGAGCCCTTTGACCAGGCTCCGCCGCCCACCATCGTCCCAACTGCTCCCACTTTTGATGTCGCCGGCCCGCAGTTTAAAATCAACCCCACACTACCCGGTATCGCTACAATCCTCTCTCTTCCTCTCTGATTCTCCTGTCGTCTACCTCTAACTAGCCTAACCTAAACGTACGCCATGCCGCATCACGATGGTCTGCCCTTAGTGTTCCAGTTTCATGAGGAAGACACCCAGCTGGAGTCTCAAGAACATAAGGCGCTTTGGGACGAGCTTGAACTGGCCTTGCGGGAAGACGCCGCGCCTGTCCCCGCTCCTGTTCCGGCTCCCGTCGCCCCGACTGCGCCAGTGCCCGTCCTCGTGGCATTGATAGGTTGGGAGCCGCACATTGTCGCCGAGCTTGATGCCACGGGGTTCCACGAGGTCCCTGCCGACTTTCACGTTCCCGTGCACCTGCCAGCGCATGCGCCTGCACGTGCATTGACGCACACGCCCGTGCCGGTGCCCGTGTACCTGCCAGCGCATGCGCCTGCGCGTGCCCTGACGTGCGCGCCCGTGTCGGTGCCCATGCACACGAACGTCTCTGCCGCGCCGTTGACAGCGCTTGTCCCTGTGCGGGTGCCCGTGCCCCCTTCAGCGGCATGGATGGCCGCCGTCGACCGCTTCCTTGCGCCAACGCCAGTCGCCTCCTCCCGCCAGTTGACTCACTCTGAAGTCCAGAACATTTTGGCCTTCATTGAAGCTAGGACAACGTCCAGGAGTACGCCAACAACGTCACAAGACGCCACTGTCACCATCGGTCAGTGGCCCGATGACACACAGAGCACGGCAGAGGAGCCGCTTCCCACCGCGAGACGCCCCCGCCGCCGCCACGTAATCTAAATTTGCCATGAAAAATGTTCGGATTGCCATGCTTAAAATCCAAACGTTTATCATTTCCGTTTATTTTATATCGATCGTCGTATAATTTAAAGTCGGAGTTAGAATGAACGAAATGTATGGTTTGATCGATTGAATGTTCTGCTAGAGCCATATCAAATTAAATATAAAACGTCATCAAGCCACATGTATTCCTTGTCATCCAACGACCTAGACTGCTTCAATGTCGAGCGCTCAACACGTTTAGCATGCAGTTAATTTCATGCCAAAAATAGTGCTAATCACATGACAACACGCAAATAATATCCTAGTAGTTAATATCTGCATGCACTTAATATACTTCCAAATTAACGTGCATTGCACGTACACACTGACTAGTGCTGCTCGTACGTGAAACTGGTGCCGTGACTTGTGAGTTGTGAACGCATCCAGATATGGTCAACGGCAACATCGCCCGCGAGTTCTTCCTGTTTGCCCGTGCGTCTAAACGCAGAAGGGGAGGAGAGAGAGAGAGCACACATGGAACCCACCAGTAAGTGAAGACAAATAGTACTAAAAATAATATTACATGTTATCCATTAATTAGGCTGTGGTAATATAAAAACATTATGTGAACAAAGGGGGTACAACAAACATTGCTATTCTACGTATGTTGCCTATTGACGTGCGGCTGGAAGGCCCGGTCGCATGTTCGATCCTCGTCCTTTAATTTTTAATTTGTATATGGGTCCAAATTTGTTTCATGACATGTGGGCCGCTTGGTGTGTAGTTTGTAGCACTTTAATTTGTGGGTCGAAATTTGTTCCATTCCAAGTGGACTATCGGTGTGTAGTTTTGTAGCTTATTTATAATAATTAAAGAGAACAACATAGTTTTTTCAATAATACCATGGTGCGACATTGAAGGTGAGAAAGGACGTGCGAGTGAGCGATGACCGAGCCAGAGGGAAATCAACTAGGGGAGTTGCGTGGGTTGCAACGGCGTTTGGAGTAGTTGTGGGCCGAATGCTACAAAAATATAATCTGAACCGACCGGAATAAATGCCTACACAAATTAATCCAAGGTTGGAGTGCCCCTTGCAATGTAAATAGCTCCGGCTTTGCGAGGGATGGAGAGGTAGTAGCTTCAATGTGTAGAAGATACGGTATGAGAAAGCGAGGTCAATCAAGAGACATATAGATAGGGAGACAAAGTGAGTGTGGTCTGACATTCATTGAACAAATATATATATGCTCCGGAGAGATATTGTCCGATTGAGCTTTTGGTAAGGGTGAGGGCTGTAAGATAGAGCTTGAGAGATGATCCAGTCACAGACGTGTAGATATATTTTGTGCGTGGGAGGAAGCAAGGTCAACCGATCACATAGGGTCGCCGTGCGATCGAAAGAGTGAGACGGGTTGGAGAGAGTGACCTAGATATATAGACGATGTGCGTGAGAGAGTATACAATATGAATAGGTCGAATTGGGCTCAAACACGGTGATATATCATTTTCGTCCGAGAAAGAGCGAGGTAAATCTAGACATACACACACACACACACACACACACACACACAGAGAGAGAGAGAGAGAGAGAGAGATAGAGAGAGAGATTGAGTGAGCGTGGCCCATCATGAGGTCGAAAGAGTGGCGGCGGCTTTGATGGATTGACCTGGATTGATAATCTGCGTGAGAGAGTATAGAGTGTGTCGATCGAGGCCCGAATAGGGAGATATATCATTTGTGTGTGAAAGAAAACAAGGTTAAACGAGACTCAGATAAAGAGAGCGAGATTGAGAGAGTGTGGCCCGCCGTGCGGAAGAAAGAGTGAGACAGTCTCGAGGGAGTGACCTAGATATACAACGTGCGTTCGTGCGCACGGGAGGTTGGGGGCTAGATAGGCAATGCATGTATTTAGCGCGAGAGGGTGAGAGGGAGAGGGGGGAAAGAGAGAGAGCTCGGCATGGGATGCAATGGCGGGTGTGTGAGGTAAATACATTTGGTAACAGGAGTGGAAAAATGGGTTGTGTAGTTGAGAGACTTAGAGATCGAAACATGGAGAGAGAAGAATGAATGTGTGTTGGAAACCGATAGCTTGGTAAGGTGGTTAGGAGAGGAAGATTCACCGATATAGGAAGTATGTAGCGTTTGTGCACGGGGGGGGACTAAAAACAACATTTGAATGTACATAGTACGAGACTTAATATCGATGTTTCAATTCGGTGTACATTGTAAGATTTGAACCGAGGACCAGGCATACGGGTAATTATTTCGAATTCGTGCCATACTAAGTTTCGAAAAGTTGACATTGGCTCAATTTGTTGTGCTATTTTGTAGGTCATATGTTTGAATCCATCCAAAAGTTTTCTCACTACCTTGGTGTTCATCATATACATATGAATTTGTATTAAAAAAGTAGTGTGGATATAGTGAAATGCGAAATCCACGTTAGAATTGGAGAAAGCTATGTGAAACACACTCTAATTCAAATAACTAACTACGTGACACACACTCTAATTCAAATAACTAATTATGTGACACACTCTAATCCACGTTAGCGTGGGTACCGTTTCGATTTTTTTCAAATAACTCCTCATTAATTAATTTATAGTACTCCCTATGTTCACTTTTATAAGACCTTGAAGACATTTCAGACAATGTGCAAAACAGTTCATTTTAAGTTGTCTGAAACGACTTACAAAAGTGAACGGATGGAGTATCTCATTTCGAATGACTAATTATTGCAAGGAAAACACGGGCATGGTAATACATATAGATTCGTTTGCAAATGAAAGAAGATTCATTTGCATTCTCAAATGTAGGCGCACCAGGAACACCAGGGTCGTGTCGGGGTGGACGCTGCTTCGGTGCCTTAAAGGCAACAGCCCTTGGGTGACTGACATGTGGGCCAGCCACCTGTTGGGCCCACATGTCATGGACACAAAGGCAGGTTCCTTAAGGCACCGAAGCGTAGTCCTATCGGGGTGGTCGTGTGTGTCGGACAGACGCGTAGCACCCAGCCACCCACCCCCCTCCCCCCCAAAAAAGGACGACGACAATATAAGTTCGCGCTTCCACGTTTCAGATTGAAATATCTGGCGGCCCCAATTCCAGCCCTGCAAAATCTCTCTTCTCCACCGTCCCCTTCCGCGCCCAGATTGCTCAAATCCCTAATTCACCGCCATCCCTCGAATCGCCCCATGTCTCGTCTCTTTCCCCACCGTTCCCCACCTCTGTGCCGGACGACAACGACGAAGACGATGGTCGCGCTTCACCACCGCATCGGAGCTACCTCATCTACGCCCTCGTCCGCCGCACCGGGTGGTCCACCGACAACGTCGGCCACCGCAACTGACGTGCCTCATAGACACCGAGTTCCACCGCATCAAGTGCGCTTCACCGATGCCGTCTCCCAGCTCACCGGGGCTACTTCACCGAGCACATCGTCGCACCTCCGCCCCCCGAGGTCGTTGGGGCTTCACGAACGGTCTCGTCCACCGCATCGTAGCGCTCCGCTGCCACTCAAGATCTGCCTCCGTGCGCGGCCAGCCAACGCCAGCGCATCACCCTCAACGGCTCTGAAGTGACCCGCACTCTAGCTAGGCGAGCATGCCCAAACGCCGACCCGAACTAGGTATCCACACATCACTCCCTTGTGCACTATTCCGACGATGTTTGGATATCCTTTCACTACTCTCTTAGCTTACATGCCTATGCAACTCTGACTTTAACTATTATTTCTTCTGGAGATATCATCTGAAACAAGCAAATCCATTTTTTAGCGAAGCATGACGGGGCTACGGGATTTGGTACACATCCTGCACACCGGTATAACCTTGTAAGTATCTGTCCTTCGGTACAACATCAAGGTTGATTGCTCTTATTTGATCAACCATTCGCCGTGTCAAAAATGCAGAGGGGGATGCAAGGAGCACAAGGCCTGCACATCCAAGCAAGTGGTAACATGGACTTGTACATGGAACATCCCAAGCGCAAGTAGAGCTGCAGCGAGCCTGTACAATGAGCTAGCATAAGTCCCTGCATTTCATTTAATTCGTATTGGCATTCGTGTATGATTTGTGTGCAGTGGCTCATCCACGAATTCAAGTTACCAGGGGCGAACATTTAACTTAAAAAATACGAAGCACTTGCACTCCGGAAATCAACATAACTTGAGAAATGTGAAGCTACATGCACTTTGAAAACCAGCTAATGATCCAAAGTAGTTCAGATTATAAACACTAAATGATGCAAGCACCAAAAAACACAAAATGCAACTTGGTGTACAAGGACTACAAACATGGTCTGTACCTGCCTGAATTATTCGTTCTCTGGCTGAAAATATCGAAGTGTAATTGCACGTATAACCAGTGCGCAAACTGCATATCAATATATCTATCCTGCACAAGTTTGCCAATAGTTTCAAACAACAGATTAGAAAAGTATTTATGCTATGTTGTCATGATACGGGGACTTTCTGGTAGATGGCCTTGACGTTTCCTCAAGCTATGAAAATGCACTATAATTTGCTTGTCATCAATGCCTCTAAATCTCTGTCTCTCTCAACATAGTAGATCATCATTAGACACTAAATCCTTCAATGAACTTGAAAAATGCTTGCATTAGATCCCTCATTAGACACTATGTTCATCACCAGGAGCATGTAAAATGTTTGCATCAAATCCTTCATTAGCAGTCTGTTCATCAGACACGTCAGGCTCAAGAACAACACGAGCTTGTATGTTTGCATCAGAAACTTGATTAGATACATCAGATTCAGTCAGTTCAGTATTGATTGCGGGAGTTATAAAATAAGTAGAAATTGGTTTCATTTTCTCATAGATTCCCTACATACAAGCAGTTTTACAACACCGTCAGGTTTAACTATTGGCCAGAAATTGAAGAGTTGAATTAGATATAATCAGGGATGTGATGTACTTGCTCGTTGTGCATGCTACTCTTGCAAGCTGCGGCTGTCCGTTTATGCAAGCTCGATGCCATGCCCGTGCTGCCGCCGCTGCCTCCCATGCAGGCTACACCCAGGGTTGGATCTTCATCTTCTTGTCCTTCCGTTCGCTTGAAGCCCGGCGACCGCCCTCCAACGAGGGCGCGAGGAAGTGCTGTGTCGGTCTGTCCAGCGGCGGCTAGGTTAGGAGTGAACCAGAATGGAGGCTGGAGCGAATGAATTGGGATTTTTCCTGCTGTCGATCGATATGGGAGGCGCTCGTTTGGGCCGCGAGCCTGCTATAGGGCCTGCCTTGCACTTATGTTATTGGCCCATCCAAATTGAAACATTTTTCTTCATTTTTACATTGCCTGCTCATGCGTTGGGACGAACAAAACTAGCGTGGGCCAACCTGGACGACTCAAACTAGGTGCACACTTTCCAGCCACATGAGGCGGCTGCCCATACAAGCCCCTATGGTGGCGTCGCCCTTTTTTGCGTGTATGATTGGATAGTGAAAAATATTCCAGTGGCGCTTTTGATTTACCCACAGAATGGTTGAATTGTTTGTTTCTATGAACTGAGTTCGCCAATAATGTGAAGGATGCCAGTCTTTTCATCCTATTGTAGATTGCTTAGATCTCGATATGCCAAAAGTAATCGCATGAAATATACAGTAAAAGCCAGTGTGATGTGTTTGGCTACAACTAGTTTGACTACACGTCCTCATATAACATATCAAGGACGCACCATCTTACCAGATTAACCATTCGACTTACCCATGCAGTGTGGGAAGAAAGAAGTATTGGGACTGCGTATCCAAGCAATTAATGCCATGGACTCCTTTGTACAACCTTGTAAGCGAAAAAGAAGTTGCATTGTGCCTGTACAAAGAACTAGCGTAAGTTCAGTTACCTGCTTCTCGGAATTTTAGTTAGCCACTTATTGCAAAATTGTTCAATTACATTGCTTGGCTTAATTTAGTTTGCTACTGATTACATAATGGCACAACTTGTTAATCATATTGTAGACTGCGCCTATCTATGTGTTTGATACTTACTGTTAAGAATTACCTATTTGCCTTAACTTAAATATCTACTTGTTTGTTTAACTGCTTTGCTTCTGCAACAGCGGGTTACAATGATGTTAATAACTACTCCCTCCGTCCCATAATATAGGACGTTTTTTGACACTAGCATAGTGTTAAAAAACGTCTTACATTATGGGACGGAGGGAGTACTTTTCAGCATCCAATTGAAACTCTTTCATTCCTTGTTTGTTTAACTGGTTTCCTATTATAACTCCCAGTTGAGATGTTTTGCTAACTTCAACTTTTCTGAATCCAATCGGAACTTTCATGGAAAAATAGGTTATCCCAAGATCAAAGAGTGAGGTCCCCATGGACGTTGCATCATCCCACAGCAGTGGCACCGGCCCAATCGTGCATTATGAATTGCCAACTACTGATGCTCTAGAGGCTAAACTAGTGGTAGAAAGATATTCTGCTTCTGCACTTAGAGATGAAGTTGACATGTTGAGGAAGCAAACAACACAATCACAAGCAGAACTCAAGACAACCATTAAATATTTGGTGGATTTCAAAACGAAGCAAGCTAAGACTGACCAGATTGTTAAGGTCCTGAAGGAAAAAAGGAAATTAAATTCCTACTTGGTAAATCATAGGTGAAATGTTTTTTCCATAGTTGAATAACCTTTGTGTTGTCTGTTCATGTAATCAATCAAACCATTTGTTTTAGAGATCATGTAATAATTTTTTTTGTTTTTTGGTTTGTAATTTTATTTGAGCACAAGTCTGTATTAATTGATAAGACTCGGAGACATTTCATTTGGATTGTTGTGCCAGACCTACAAATATGCCAATCGCGCTGAATGTGCATTCAACAATAGTAGTAGTATAGATGGACCATAAGTGGCACGCATCGGAAAGGGCCAAGATGCTGGCTAAAAAAGATGCTGTTGTAGCCAAAAAAAAGTACAGCGGCCTGGCTTATGTATGTTAGTTGATATTATTGATCCATATACTCTATAAGTGTTTATATGTCTGTTAGTTCTGTACATTCTTGGTTGATTGACTCAGTATTTGAATCTAGATACATCGCTTGTGTACATATCTAAATGGGAGTAGACATTATGCTGCGTGTGACATTTGAGTTGGACATGAAGTGTTCCAAATATTCGAATTCACCTTAAACTGGATACTAGTTTCTGAATTTGAGTATCGGCATTTGTAAACCATATTCATATATGACAGTGGAATACATCTTTGTCGTCCTTTTGAAGATATATAAAAACACATAGAATGATTTATAAAGATTCATATAGGAATACAAAATGGATTCGAATTTAGTTGCCAGGGTAAACGTGGATGCTTATTGTCCCAAAATTCAAAAGAAGCTGCAAAATGTCCACTCCCACGTCGGCTGCCCAAAGCCAAGTGTTTGGGAGATGGAAATTACTATCTACCCATTACACGGACAATCCATCGGCCCGATTTCCACTGCTCTAAATAGGGGTAGGTTAGTAACTTCAATTAGACATGACACGATCGCCTCTGAGCCCATTCCGACACGGTGGGCGTCAAACATGGGTGGCAAAACACATTTGATTCAAGCTCGTCCGAAAGACCTCTGGTTCTCCCTCCATTCCCCATTCATACACGGTGGGCGGCAAAACAAACTCGACTCGGCCAAATCGATGTAGGCAAATATTTTCAATAGGGGCAGGTTTGTAACTTCACTCAGACGTGACACAACCACCCTACCTGTCAGCCCCGTTCATACACCGTGGGCGCCAACCATGGGCGCCAACCACCCTCTCCTCGCCCAAAATCGCTCTGGGCAAATATTGGCGAGATGCGAGATTACCGTCCTATCCCCAACCGACGAGACGTCCAAATTTTAAACGGGGGCTAAGTTCGTAACTTTCCCATATTTCAGACAGGCGCGTCCCAAAAACATGGTTCCCCATACCTCTCCCTCCATTTTCCCATTCATACACCGTCCGCGCTAGAACACCCCAAGCCCACACCAGCCTCCGTCCGCCACCCCATCCATCGCCGCCGTCCTCCACCACATCCATCGCCACCGTCCTCCACCATGCCGGAGCGCCTACCAAGACAGCGTCGTCCATTGCTAGAGATGGACGTTTCTCATCCACGGCGATGGACCAATAGCCTTGCTTCGCGTCCTCTCGCTTCATCTGCGTCATCGTCCTCTTTGTCGGGGCCGCTCACATGACCTTCTCTTCCACCGCAACGGGACTTATGCCCCGATGCACCCGTCTACCATCGCAGATCTGCTTCAACGCCACCGACAGCCATCGCACCCCTGATGCCTACACGGCGCCGCAAGAGAGGTAGTACTTCATATCTCCTCAACTTTTTGATCTCAACCAGAAAATAGATCTTAACTTGGTTACTCTACTTTCTTTTCAGCTCTTAGAATTTAGTTCTTAGTTCGAAGCAAACAATGGATGCTAAATATCATTTCTCCGGTTTGCAGCTTCAAATCTCCCATGGCACAGCCATAATACGGTTTAATTGATCATGCTTAGTGTTTAATTGATCATCTTGGTTCCATGGGGGTTTCTTTAATAGAAATCGGAGGGAAAACCCTCTTTTGCTAAAAAAATATGCTTAGAGTTTCCCCCTTTTATGATCACTATACGATCAGAAGACGTGCTTCGTGTCATAATAACACTGCTCCATGCATCAAGCTAAACAAGCTTAGATGTTCAAATACGAATTTGATATTATTAAAAGAGAGTTGTTCAATTGGTCAGCTAAATGTTCCTAAATTAGTTTCAAAAATGCATGTTCGCCGCTTGGGTGTGTATCTCTATAGGGTGCCCATGGTGGGCCGGCCCACCCTTGGATTTTGGGTCGTCCCAGGCCCCGATTCTCCTCTGTTCTACTGCGTGCTTCCGATCTCTACTCGCCCCCAGCCGCCTGCCTTGCCGGCGACTTGCCGTCCCCGGATGGCATGACTCTAGGAGGAGACATCGGACTAACAGGAGGCCAGGAGTCGCTCACCCAACAGCGTCACCGCTGCCCAGGTGCGCCGCCGTGCCTACCTTCCTAGTCCGTTCAGGGCTCAGGCGCGCAACACCCACCAAGCCAAACCGATTTATCCTGAGATACGTCCTCAACACTCAGCACCCACTCCTCATCACCCATTTTCTAATTGATTCATTACTCATTAGGAAGGACTGTCATTAGGGTTTGTTGTGTGCTCAGTGCTACCTACACTTAATGGTTCAAATGTATTTCAGTAATCTTTATGTCACGCCCAATATGCGACCCTATTCAAAAGGAACTCGAAGGTCCCACCAAGGATAGACCCGCATATTGAGACGCTTTTGCAAGGTGGATATCATTACATCAACATTACATAATAGATGGGGATACATACATAAGGCATACAATGCCACAAGGATACAACATCACAATACATAACGACATCATCCAACTATGGATGAAACACAAACAGAAACTCAAACGACATCCACCCTGCTAGCCCAGGCTGCCGACCTGGAACCTATCCCCTGACCGAAGAAGCAGAAGAAGAACTCAACGCAAGCAAGCATCGCTCTCGCGTCATGAACATCGCGGAACCTGTACCTGCAACTGTTGTTATAGTAATCTGTGAGCTACGAGGACTCAGCAATCCCATTACCATGGGTATCAAGACTAGCAAAGCTTAAAGGGAATGGAAGGGGTAAAATAGTGAGGCTGCAGCAGCGACTAAGCAAGTATGGTGGCTAACATACACAAATAAGAGCAAGAAGAGAGCAAAAGGAACGGTCGTGAAGCTAGCAATGATCAAGAAGTGATCCCGAACTCCTACTTACGTCAAACATAACCCAGAAACCGTGTTCACTTCCCGGACTCCGCCGAAAAGAGACCATCACGTCTACACACGCGGTTCATGCGTTTTAATTCGGATCTGGTGTCAAGTTATCTACAACCGGACATTAACAAATTCCCATCTGCCTATAACCGTATGCACGGCTTTCGAAAGATTGTACCCTGCAGGGGTGTCCCAACTTAGCCCATGACAAGCTCTCGCGATCAATGAAGGAATAGACCTTCTCCCAGGAAGACCCGATCAGACTCGGAATCCCGGTTTACAAGACATTTCGACAATGGTAAAACAAGACCAGCAAAGCCTCCCGCTGTCCCGACAAATCCCGATAGGAGCTGCACATATCTCGTTCTCAGGGCACACCGGATTGTCCAAACTTCCGGTAGGCCAGCCCAGAGTTGCCCCTGGTGGCCACCGGCGGTTGAGAGGCTGGACCAACACTCACGACGAGCACTGGCCCGGGGGGGGGGATAATATAAAGATGACCCTCGAGAGCGCGACTCCCAAGGGAAAAAGGGCTAGGTGAGGCAAATGGTAAAACCAAGGTTGGGCCTTGCTGGAGGAGATTTATTCAAAGCGAACTGTCAAGGGGGTCCCATAAATCACGCGACCGCGTAAGGAACGCAAAATCCGGGAACATAACACCGGTATGACGGAAACTAGGGCGGCAAGAGTGGAACAAAACACTAGTCAAAAGGCCGAGTCTTCCACCCTTTACCAAGTATATAGATGCATTAATAATATAAGAGATATTGTGATATCCCAACCAAAATCCTGTCCACCATGGAGAAATCTTCAACTTCACCTGCAACTAGCAACACTATAAGAGGGGCTGAGCAAAAGCGATAACATAGACAAACAACGGTTTGTATAGGAAAAGTGTCAAAGGTTAGAGGTTCATGGCAATTTGGGATGGCTTGATAAACAGGTGATAGGTAGCGCAGCATAGCGATAGAACAAAACAACTAGCATAGCAATGATAGTAGTGAGATCCAGGGTAGCGGTCATCTTGCCTGAAATCCCGCAAGGAAGAAGAACGAGTCCATGAAGAAGACGAACGGATGAAGCCGAACCAAGCGTAGATGAACGAATCCTCACGATCGCAACGAAACAGGAACTATCGAAAAGAAGCACACAACATAGTAAACACCCCACCCATGAACAAGGCATGATGCACAACCAAGTATGATGCATGACAAAGCTACGCGAAGCTACTCATGATAAGGGATGATGCAAACAAGAGCAACACATCAAAGCAAGTTTAAATGAGGCCAGGAACAACATATAACAATTCCGGTAAGTCCTCATATGCATATTTCGAAATTGGTCCAGATCTGAATAAGCCTTATGTTCGAGTTGTTAAACAACAAGTTAAAATGCACAAAGATGATCTACACGAGATTCTAGTCAAGTTACATATAAAGTTCATTTAGTTCGGAGCTACGACCTAGAAGATATGAGCAAAACAAGTTAAACATGGCATTGATGCAAAATGCACTCAAACATCAAGAAAACACCTCAAAACAAGGATGCAACATGATAATATGAAACTACATGCAAAATCAAGCAAGTTTCATATAGAGCACACTCAAAACGGAGCAACGGTTCAACACACACACTCTATACAAGTTATAGCAACAATCTGTCCAAAACAGCAACTAGGCATATTGCAAGCATCAAAACTATATGCTACATCATCTCAACATGAAAACAAAAGACATGGGCATGATGTACATGTAAAGCATTACAAAACATGAACACTGAGCTATCTCCAGAAATCACTAGAACATGCTCAAACACACGTGGTAAGATTGCAAGTTATAACAATTTCAGACTTTGCAGAAAATAACATCATGATGCAATGTTTAGAGCTACCAAACAACATGTTACAGGAACTTATAATAGCAAAACAAGACATGGCATGATTCTACTCAAAGCATAGAACAAAAGTCCCTTACTGACCATAAGCCAAGAGGATCAGAAAATATGATGGCACCCACGTAAACGTAGCAAGTTATAATACAGATTCAAACATGGCAGAAACAGAATTATGAAGGCATGTAGATGAGCTTGTACCACTCACCACAGAGCAATAAATAGCATGGCAAGGCAACCAACAGTAATAAGACGTATTTGTGAAGCTAAGCATGGCAATATCAAGTTCATAGGGTGCATGGATCACTAGGAAAACACATGGAAACAACTGAACTTAATATTAACAGGCTAACAGCAACATTATGAAGCAACTTTAGAGCAAGATTACAACAAGCTACAGCAACCTATAAATGCAACCAGGGGCATGGATGGATAGAGGATGACATTTAGATCAAAACATGTTTATAGAACATCTCCAGATTATGCATAGAATGATTAGTAGCAACATGTTTATATAGCATCACGAAATAACAGATTCAGCCTAGCAAAACAGCAACATCATGTACCCTACTTAACAAGCTCGATTCACTCACCACAAGTCATTGCATGACAAAATAAACATAGCATCATCAAGAAGACATGTTTGTGTAACCAACCAAGGCAAGAACAAGTCCATAGCATGCAAGGCTCAACTATAGCATCCTTGGCTAAATTGAATAACAAGTAAACAATCTGCCAGGAAACATTTTGAAGCAAAAGTAGAGCACTCAAATGACATGCTAGACTACTCCATAATTGCAACCAAGGGCATAAATGGATAGACAATAACCACATGTTCAAAACACCCTTACCGAAGTATCTCAAAATATGCATGGATCTCTCTTTAGCATCAAGTTTACATGGCATCAAAATAACAGCAGAACAGGGACTAAAATCAGTAACATCACAATGCCTAGTTTGCATGCTTGTGCTAGTCACCACATTGATCAAAAAAATACATGGTAAGCACCTCTTTAAAGAATACACAACATAGATCAAAACACATGAAGACATCAACCTCATAGGATGCACACATCAATCATGGCAAAAATGACAAAATAGCTCGTTCTGATAACAGACAGCAGAAAACATCATGAAGCACTCTTACAACGATGATTCAGGCATCAAGATGACATCAAATGAAAATAAGGCAATGGAATGAAATGATGTACTCGTTGAGGCGAACAATTTGACCTATTACGTGCACGAAACGGAGCTACGGATACAGAGATACGGCATGACGAACATGATATGATAATTACAAAAACCGGGACTTAGAGGATTTCGTGGCAACCTCAAATCGAATCTGGATCTGGATCCGGCCGGAGCGGATCGAGGCGGGCCAGACTCGGGCCAGAGCTGAGGAGGGAGAAGGGGCCGGCGAGGTCGGGGCTACCGGAGGACGTCGGCGGCGAGGCGCTCGCGGTCGGGCGG
>NC_057804.1:140068749-140075642 GCF_018294505.1 Triticum aestivum
GGGCTGGCTGCGGGGTCGGGCGCGGGAGGTGACGTGGCGCGCATGGGTTGGCTGCGGGCGGCGGTGGCGGACATGTCCGGTGGGGCGCGGACATGTCCGGCGACTGGAGGAGGAAGAAGCTAGGGTTAGGGTAGGTTTTCGTCCGCGAATTCCGGGGGGAGGCATATATTTATAGGTAGAGGGAGCTAGGAGAGTCCAAATGAGGAGCGGTTTTCGCCCACATGATCGTGATCGAACGACCGAGAGCATGGAGGGGACTTAGATGGGTTTTGGGCCACTTTGGAAGGGGTGTTAGGTTGCAAAGAGAAGGTGGCTTTTACTGTTACCCGGTTAATCGTTGGAGTATCAAACGACCTCCAAATGGCACGAAACTTGACAGGCGGTCTACCGGTGGTATACCAAGGCCACTTGGCAAGACTCGGGCCATTCCGAGAAAGTTTAACACCCACTCACAACAGGAGACAAAAAGGGGAACGCCGGAGGGCATAGGAGTGCCGGATCGCGAAATGGACAACGGGGAAAAGGCTCGGATGCATGAGACGAACACGTATGCAATGCAATGCACATGATGACATGAAAAAATGCAACACGCAAGCACATGACATGGCAACTACGGCGAATAACTGGCAGACACCTGGCGCATCGAATTCGGGGCGTTACAACACTCCTCCACTAACAAGAGGTCTCGTCCCGAGATCTTAGGACCGAGACGGAAGAGAAAAGGGATGAGGTGAAACAAGAACTGAAGAGAAGAAGCAAAGAATCGAGAGCACTAGAGAAGAAGAGAGGAAGGACGAGAATGACGAGAATCGAAAGCTCACATAATCAGATAGACTATGAAACAACTCTGGTTAGACGAGATAAGAAACGAATAAGACTGAAAGCATTTAGGCAGCACTCCGGCTAAAGATGGAAGGAATAAAACACGAGCTTGAGAGGATGGAATGATACTTGATGAGGAACAACACAAAACCTCCGGAAGAATTGAAAGAATTGAATGAAAAGAATTTAGAAGGAAGGATTGAATGGATTTGAATATCTGAGAAGAACAAAGAAATTGCAAAACTCCAATTCTAAAGAATATGGAGAATTAATTGCACTTAGAGATGAAAGAAGAAAAGATATTTGAATTCCACCAAAAATATTGATGAACTCTTGAAGAAAGAATTAAATCATGAAGAACCACCATGAAGAACTCCGGTAACAAAAGGATGATGAGATAGAATGAAGAACGAACGAATAAGATGAGCGTTGCGATGATCTAGATGGAGGTTCCGACGAAAAGGCCGAGGAAATTTGAACTCCGGAAAAGAAAAGATGAAAACACTTGGAACTAGAATTTATTCATCATGAACAAACTCCAAAGAAAAGGGATTAATCACTCTGAGGAAATAAGAATAAGATTTATTGTATGCTTATCCTTCATCAAATTAAATTTATGACAAGCAAAGGATTTTGCATACTACTTAATCTCGTTGAAAAAGGATTAAGGGGAAACATAGCACAAAACTTGAGAAAGTCTTCATGAACCACCGGTAGGATTGGAAAGAAGCAAATGGGTATATGATAATCAAGGAAAAAGAATCTTGAACGAACCATCGTAAGAATTCGAAAATGACTGATGAAAGAGACTGAATCACCGGAAAGAATTAGAAGAACCAATATGCTCGAGGGGATTTAGATGCAAAAGAACAAGGGGATCATGAGCTGATAAAGAATACTTGAACGAAGCACCTGGATAATAGAGAACGATAGCTGGAATGATGGCCTTCGGTGAAAAGAAACGGGAAAAGAACTTCTGACATACTCCGGATAGGTAAGAAAAGAATATCTGACGAATGGAATAATTTGAGAGTATAACATGAAGCTAGAACCGCGAAACTTCGAGAGAATGAACAAGATTTAAGAGGAACTCTTCTTCGATCTTCAAATGACGACGAGGAACAACACCAAGATTGCTGAGATACTCCGGGAGAATGAAAATCGAAAAGGTTGAGCCAACAATGAAAAATGATTTGAAATCGATGTCGAAGAGGGCATGCGACTGATGGAATCCATTCTTACGTCACACTCTGAAAAGAATTGAGAATAACTCCGGGGAAGTAGAAGAGTCAGGTAAGATCCTGGGAAAAGACCTGTGGGTTAGGGCCCACTCAAAATATACACCGTTGGAAAGGGATGTTGAACAGGTAGATGATGCACGGGAACAATAGAAATATTTGAATGAGGTGACAACCTCGAAATAATTGGAACACAGACGAATCTCCTGAGATGTCTTGATTACTCCCGAAGGATAAACTGGGGAGAGGCGAACGAGCAAGGAGAACACTTGATCCAAGGAAAAGAATACGATCACTACCGAAAATTAGAATTGAATCCACTGGAAAGAAAAAAGCTAAAGAATGGCGAACAAGACGAGAATTCACCGGTTGAAATAATTTACGAAAGACTGAAGAGGCTCCGGGAAGAAGAGGGGTGGGAGGGAGGGAAAAACAAATGCAACTTGGAAGGGGAAATCGACGAATATCTTCAAGAGAAAACACCGGTGGAAATCATTGAGGAGAGAGAGCAAAACTTCGCACGAGTAGGAAGGATACTCGATTACGGACTCCGGTTCTGAGAAGAAGAACAGGGAGGGCGGGTGGGAAAGAAAACAACTGAGGATTGAACTCAAGGATGAAGAGGCTCGAGTCGACTTGACAAGAAATGCACCGGATGAAAAGAGCTGAGGAACAACTATCGGAAAACCAACTGCGTGATCCTAAAGAAAATTTGAAAGGGAAGAAGAGTAATTCAAAACACTTACGTCAAGATTCCTGACCAGAGCGACAAAGGGGCAGAGGAGTAAAAAGAATTGCTACTCTTCGATATAACTAGACTGAGAAAACAGTTTATTCTAGACTCAACATCGGCCAAACTACACGATCAATCAAGGGGGCTCCTAGGGTCGGTCGAGGCTCTGATACCAACTTGTCACGCCCAATATGCGATCCTATCCAAAAGGAACTCGAAGGTCCCACCAAGGATAGACCCGCATATTGAGACGCTTTTGCAAGGTGGATATCATTACATCAACATCACATAATAGATGGGGATACATACATAAGGCATACAATGCCACAAGGATACAACATCACAGTACATAACGGCATCATCCGACTACGAATGAAACACAAACAGAAACTCAAACGACATCCACCCTGCTAGTCCAGGCTGCCGACCTGGAACCTATCCCCTGATCCAAGAAGCAGAAGAACAACTCAACGCAAGCAAGCATCGCTCTCGCGTCATGAACATCGCGGAACCTGTACCTGCAACTGTTGTTGTAGTAATCTGTGACCCACGAGGACTCAGCAATCCCATTACCATGGGTATCAAGACTAGCAAAGCTTAAAGGGAATGGAAGGGGTAAAATGGTGAGGCTGCAGCAGCGACTAAGCAAGTATGGTGGCTAACATACGCAAATAAGAGCGAGAAGAGAGCAAAAGGAACGGTCGTGAAGCTAGCAATGATCAAGAAGTGATCCTGAACTCCTACTTACGTCAAACATAACCCAGAAACCGTGTTCACTTCACGGACTCCGCCGAAAAGAGACCATCACGGCTACACACGCGGTTGATGCGTTTTAATTCGGATCTGGTGTCAAGTTATCTACAACCGGACATTAACAAATTCCCATCTGCCTATAACCGCAGGCACGACTTTCGAAAGATTATACCCTGCAGGGGTGTCCCAACTTAGCCCATGACAAGCTCTCGCGATCAACGAAGGAATAAACCTTCTCCTAGGAAGACCCGATCAGACTCGGAATCCCAGTTTACAAGACATTTCGACAATGGTAAAACAAGACCAGCAAAGCCTCCCACTGTGCCGACAAATCCCGATAGGAGCTGCACATATCTCATTCTCAGGGCACACCGGATTGTCCAAACTTCCGGTAGGCCAGCCCAGAGTTGCCCCTGGTGGCCACCGGCGGTTGACAGGTTGGACCAACACTCACGACGAGCACTGGCCCGGGGGGCGGATAATATAAAGGTGACCCTCGAGAGCGTGACTCCCAAGGGAAAAAGGGCTAGGTGAGGCAAATGGTAAAACCAAGGTTGGGCCTTGCTGGAGGAGTTTTATTCAAAGCGAACTGTCAAGGGGTCCCATAAATCACCCGACCACGTAAGGAACGCAAAATCCGGGAACATAACACCGGTATGACGGAAACTGGGGCGGCAAGAGTGGAACAAAACACTAGGCAAAAGGCCGAGTCTTCCACCCTTTACCAAGTATATAGATGCATTAATAATATAAGAGATATTGTGATATCCCAACCAAAATCCTGTCCACCATGGAGAAATCTTCAACTTCACCTGCAACTAGCAACGCTATAAGAGGGGCTGAGCAAAACCGGTAACATAGCCAAACAATAGTTTGCATAGGAAAAGTGTCAAAGGTTAGAGGTTCATGGCAATTTGGGATGGCTTGATAAACAGGTGATAGGTAGCGCAGCATAGCGATAGAACAAAACAACTAGAATAGCAATGATAGTAGTGAGATCCAGGGTAGCGGTCATCTTGCCTGAAATCCCGCAAGGAAGAAGAATGAGTCCATGAAGAAGACGAACGGATGAAGCCGAACCAAGCGTAGATGAACGAATCCTCACGATCGCAACAAAACAGGAACTATCGAAAAGAAGCACACAACATAGTAAACACCCCACACATGAACAAGGCATGATGCACAACCAAGTATGATGCATGACAAAGCTACGCGAAGCTACTCATGGCAAGGGATGATGCAAACAAGAGCAACACATCAAAGCAAGTTTGAATGAGGCCGGGAACAACATATAACAATTCCGGTAAGTCCTCATATGCATATTTCGAAATTGGCCCAGATCTGAATAAGCCTTATGTTCGAGTTGTTAAACAGCAAGTTAAAAAATGCACAAAGATGATCTACACGAGATTCTAGTCAAGTTACATATAAAGTTCATTTAGTTCGGAGCTACGGCCTAGAAGATATGAGCAAAACAAGTTAAACATGGCATTGATGCAAAATGCACTCAAACCTCAAGCAAACACCTCAAAACAAGGATGCAACATGATAATATGAAACTACATTCAAAATCAAGCAAGTTTCATATAGAGCACACTCGAAACGGAGCAACGGTTCAACACACACACTCTATACAAGTTATAGCAACAATCTGTCCAAAACAGCAACTAGGCATATTGCAAGCATCAAAACTATATGCTACATCATCTCAACATGAAAACAAAAGACGTGGGCATGATGTACAGGTAAAGCATTACAAAACATGAACACTGAGCTATCTCCAGAAATCACTATAACATGCTCAAACACACGTGGTAAGATTGCAAGTTATAACAATTTCAGACTTTGTAGAAAATAACATCATGATGCAATGTTTAGAGCTCCCAAACAACATGTTACAGGAACTTATAATAGCAAAACAAGACATGGCATGATTCTACTCAAAGCATAGATCAAAATTCCCTTACTGACCATAAGCCAAAAGGATCAGAAAATATGATGGCACGCATGTAAACATAGCAAGTTATAATACAGATTCAAACATGGCAGAAACAGAATTATGAAGGCATGTAGATGAGCTTGTACTACTCACCACAGAGCAATAAATAGCATGGCAAGGCAACCAATAGTAAGAAGACATATTTGTGTAGCTAATCATGGCAATATCAAGTTCATAGGGTGCATGGATCTCTAGGAAAACACATGGAAACAACTGAACTTAATGTTAACAGGCTGACAGCAACATTATGAAGCAACTTTAGAGCAAGATTACAACAAGCTACAGCAACCTATAAATGTAACCAGGGGCATGGATGGATAGAGGATGACATTTAGATCAAAACATGTTTATAGAACATCTCCAGATTATGCATAGAATGATTAGTAGCAACATGTTTATATAGCATCACGAAATAACAGATTCAGCCTAGCAAAACAGCAACATCATGTACCCTACTTAACAAGCTCGATTCACTCACCACAAGTCATTGCATGACAAAATAAACATAGCATCATCAAGAAGACATGTTTGTGTAACCAACCAAGGCAAGAACAAGTCCATAGCATGCAAGGATCAACTACAGCATCCTTGGCTAAATTGAATAACAAGTAAACAATTTGCCAGGAATCATTTTGAAGCAAAAGTAGAGCACTCAAATGACATGCTAGACTACTCCATAATTGCAACCAAGGGCATGAATGGATAGACAATAACCACATGTTCAAAACACCCTTACCGAAGTATCTCAAAATATGCATGGATCTCTCTTTAGCATCAAGTTTACATGGCATCAAAATAACAGCAGAACAGGGACTAAAATCAGTAACATCACGATGCCTAGTTTGCATGCTTGTGCTAGTCACCACATTGATCAAAAAAATACATGGTAAGTACATTTGTAAAGAAGACACAGCATAGATCAAAACACATGAAGACATCAACCTCATAGGATGCACAGATCAATCATGGCAAAAATGACAAAAGAGCTCGTTCTGATAACAGACAGCAGAAAACATCATGAAGCACTCTTACAACGATGATTCAGGCATCAAGATGACATCAAATGAAAATCATGCAATGGAACAAAATGATGTACTCGTTGATACGAACAATTTAACATATTACACGCACGAAACGGAGCTACGGATGCAGAGATATGGCATGACGAACATGGCATGATAATTACAAAAACTGGAACTTAGAGGATTTCGGGGCAACCTCAAATCGAATCTGGATCTGGATCCGGCCGGAGCGGATCGAGGCGGGCCGGACTTGGGCCGGAGCTGAGGAGGGAGAAGGGGCCGGCGAGGTCGGGGCTACCGGAGGACGTCGGCGGCGGGGCGCTCGC
>NC_057804.1:140076204-140146923 GCF_018294505.1 Triticum aestivum
CGGGCTGCGTGGGCCGGCGGCGGGGTCGGGCGCAAGAGGCGATGTGGCGCGCATGGGTTGGCTGCGGGCGGCGGTGGCGGATATGTCCGGTGGGGCGCGGACATGTCCGGCGACTAGAGGAGGAAGGAGTTAGGGTTAGGGTAGGTTTTCGTCCGCGAATTCCGGGGGAGGCATATATTTATAGGTATAGGGAGCTAGGAGAGTCCAAATGAGGAGCGGTTTTCGCCCACACGATCGTGATCTAACGACCGAGAGAATGGAGGGGACTTAGATGGGTTTTGGGCCACTTTGGAAGGGGTGTTGGGCTGCAAAGAGAAGGAGGCTTTTACGGTTACCCGGTTAACCGTTGGAGTATCAAACGACCTCCAAATGGCACGAAACTTGACAGGCGGTCTACCGGTGGTATACCAAGGCCACTTGGAAAGACTTGGGCCATTCCGAGAAAGTTTAACACCCACTCACAACAGGAGAGAAAAGGGGGAATGCGGGAGGGCATAGGAGTGCCGGATCGCGAAACGGACAACGGGGAAAAGGCTCGGATGCATGAGAGGAACACGTATGCAATGCAATGCACATGATGACATGACAAAATGCAACACGCAAGCACATGACATGGCAACTATGGCGAATAACTGGCAGACACCTGGCGCATCGAATCTGGGGCGTTACACTTTAGTACCTCTAAAGTTCACAGGGTTTTCAAAATTCCGGCCCTCGGAACAGAAACTAGTCAATTTGGATTGTTGGTCGTAGTGACATTGACCCAGATTACTACTGCAAGCCAGGTTTGTTGACAATTTTACTTGTCTTTCTTACTCATTCGATATAATATCCAATTATTCACGTCGATTAGTTGCAAACAATAAGTGCTAGACAAGCTTCTTCATTCAGATTTTGGACGGTCTCTTACTGCAGTTACAATTCTGCATACTTGTCCTCATAAGCTCACAAGTAAATGATTGATTCACTACATCTATGCTTGCCTTGTCATATTTGTTGTCAATATTATTTTAGGGTGGACCACCCTGTTTCTAAATACTGGAACCGTAGACCTGAGTGAATAGTATTTCTCTATGTGATCTCTTCCATCATGTGTGGGTAACGAACACTGCATTGTATAGAAAGAAAGTATCATTTCCAGCTTTTACATAGGTTTCGATCTTTTACATGGAATACAATCTGCCTACTTGCTTTGTGTCGCACTACCAACACTCCACCCATGAAGCTAAACATTACGCCACTCATAATTGCTTAGTTTATTTGTTCAAATACGAATTTCATATGATTCTAATGTTCCTACTTCAGTTTTGGAATGTGTGCCTGCCTATTATAGAGACATAAGGGGTTTGTATTTCTGTGTGTGGTCTGGTTAGCACGGTTGGGGAGGTGAACTTTGCATATGCAGGGGTTTATAGGGAGACACTCTCCGAGTTGAATCCGCAATGCATTCCATAGATAATCTGACTACTTTTTATGTTTTCATGAATCTCAGATTCTGAACAGCATCATAATGATTATGAGCTTGCGTGCATGAAAAGAATAAAGCAGAACAATGCCATGGCTGTCAAACTTGGCATTAAGGGACTGAAATCAAGTCTGGATGCAATACAATGCAAATGCTCTCCACCTACAGATTCATGCTTAGAATATGATCCTAACAGTGATTCTGAGCTAGAGGGAGACCTAAGTCAATGTAGCTCCCTAGTGGAGGAGTCGGAGGAAGATGCCCTATCTTATTGACCCATCAAGGTACTTGCTCTAACTTTCCAAGGTTACATTGCTCGCACATATCTTGCAACTGATGCTTTGCATTGCTTCTACTTTGTTGAACTGCCATTAGCTTAGTTTACACATCGTGTATGTGAATACGCCCTACCTATCATTTTCAGTACATATTCCATCTGTCATCATACCATATTTATCCATTCAAATGATGTTCTTGTGTATCAGACGTTCAAAAGTAAGAGGGCGATTGCTGATCATGGAGGAGCACAAGCAAAGTATTTGGAAAAGGTAGTGGCACCTGATAAATCAAATAGCCCATTAGGTGTAGTTGCAATATCACCTGACCCACAAAATACCCCAACTCTAGCAGACTCTAGCCCTACTACACTGGTCATTTTTGATGCCCCAACTCAAAGACCCCAACTGCAGCAAACAGTATGATTATGCCAGTTGACATAGCACCAGCTGTACGACGCAAAACCCCCATTCCAGCAAAGTTACACCAAATCTAGTTGCCAAATCCCTTTTAGAACCAGAGAGAGCCCCAATTGCAGCAAATAGGACCCCTATTTCATTTCTTCCCAGTTTAGAAGACGAAGCTTATGTTGTTGTCAGGAACTTTGTGCGCATCTTTCCTTCATGGAAAGATTATACCGCAGACACAAAACAATTTCCAGTCTTCCTCCGCAACTTACGTGTAAGTAATGTACTAATGTTATTCATGGTCATTACTGCATATGTTTCTGCTGACAGAAGACACAAGATTTCATTCTTTTAAATAGGCGAGGAGCAAACTGGATTGTGATGACGAGCAAGAGTTGGTTGCGCTTTTCAAGCACTCGTTGATGAAGTATCGTTCCTACCTGAGGCAAGCGCGCTTCGATGGCAAGCCTCTGAATGAAATTTCTGTAAAGTCTTCGGTGCTACATTTATCCGACGGTGACTGTAATAATCTTGTTACACATTGGTCTCGGCTGCAGCGTAAGGTACTGTCTATGATATCACATCACAATTTGAACTACATTTCTGCATTTGCCTTAATGTCTCACTTGTACGAAAACTGTTAGCAGAAGAACATTCATTCTCAAGGGACCACAGAATCTCGCAACTATACTACACACTGCGTTGCTCTCGTGAGTACCTCTTGCCCTGTATGACCATACTTACTTTCATAGTTGTTTGATTATGTAGCATCACTGCACATGTTAGCCTCGTAATCGCCCATTTGGTGGACATTATAAGATCCGTATGGACTCTTACACAAATTTAGAATCAACCCAATGCTTTTGAAGAGGTTTAGCTCTGCAGTCCTCTTTGTAAGGACTGAACGTGGTCTATCACCGTACTTACATTAATAGCTACTCCCTCCGTCCCATAATATAAGAACGTTTTGTACAGTACACCAGTGTTCAAAACACTCTTGTATTATGGGAAGAGGGATTGGTTCATTTTGTAGCATTCTGCATCTTATCTCCCCCGCCCACCATTTACTAAAAAGGACCAGATCTATATTTAATCTTACCAACAAGTAGAATACACGGACAATGCCAGTGCAGAAGTGTAGCCCATTGCTCTTGTCAGTACATTTTGTCCTGTAACGCTTGTACTTCCGGGGATTGGTAGTTGATTATGTAGCATCAATCTGCATCTTATATTCATTATCCTCTATCCCTTCCAGTATTATCATATCTATAATTACTCTCTACAAAATGTAGAGTACAGGCAATGCTTATGAAGAAGATTCTGTGCTGAAATTCTTGAGTTATACTTCCCTTGACATGGAGAAGCGTATTATAAAGCCGGTGTTAACTGTTAATGTAAGTCAGTCCTTCTAAAGCCTTTATCCTCAACTGCTGTTTAATTTGCTCATACTCCCTATCGTTTACTGCTGTTTAGTTTGCTGTTTCTACCAAAATGCATGTTCGTAAGAACCGTAAGTTCTAAGTTTTACTTGTAAAACCAAATTTCTTATGCATACCATGCACATTACTTAATACTCCCTATATGTATGCTTGGTTTTGTGGATCTATAATCCAGTGTGTGGTGAAGCAGCCCACGTTTGCACCTTGTCATCTCCTATTTTATCTTACGGATGTGGCTGATGATATGAACAAAATGCCATGCACATTATCCAAAATAGATACAATGATTTTATTTGCCCTTCATCTATGCTTATGTTGACATGGTAATCTAGTAGTGTGGTGAAGCTCCCCGCATTATGAACAATGCCAAATTATGCTATTGATATTTTGAACTTACACTTTATTTTCTAATTTGAAATTGGATAGAATTGACAGAACAGTTATCATCTTTGTTTATACACGTGCAAAACCTGTCATCTCTCTGCTTTGTTTCAGGGTGATATGCCTCATGGCATGCACAAGTCTGCTGAAGGCTGTGAGACAAACCCAACATATATTGCAGCAAAGAAGGCAAAACATCTTGAAGATAGCGAGACAACCCCAAAGTCTTGTCTTGATGCAGTGTTCAAGTTATTTGAGACTAACAGTCAGACAAGCTCATAGAATTCGTTGTCTGAATCAGTTCGACTTGTTCAGTCCCAAGTTCTAGCAGAAAGGCATTCTGCAACTCAACTTCGACTTGAAGTCCTATCTGTAAGAAAGATTGCGGAGAACACCAATGAGAACCTCATCGCTAAACAGCTACACCTGGAAGCTATGACCGACATGCTAGGCCGGTCTCACAGCCTTGCTCAGCAACTTGCGCAGCAGTTCCCCCGCAAGGCTAACCTTTCTTGAACTGTCTTGGAAGTGGTCTCGGTTCAGTATTATTTTGTTACGCTGCAATGGTGCCCAGTTTTTGTAATCTGCTTCTTCATTGCGCTTTATGATCACTAGTGGCGAACTTCGATGCCCAGTGGATGTAATATACCTTAAATCCTTTATTGTATAGTGTAGGTTTATTCTTAGTTACTATGCCGTAATTTCTTTATTGTGTAGAGTAGGTTTGTTCTTAATTCCTACTAGTTACTGCCATCAGTCGCTATCGAAAAAAAATCAGATGTAGTCGACCGGGCCGAAACATTCGATAACGGGCCGGGTTTTTAGCGGGCCACAATTGGGCCGGCCTGCGTCTTTCTTGGGCCCGAATGATTGGGGCCTTCACACATTGCACTAGGACCAAACTTACACCGGTCTATATTTTAGTTGGGCCTTTTGTCGACCAAGCGCTTAGTTCGGCCCAGGTAGCGTTGGGCCATTAACAGGCTGAATATTGTACTGGCCTATTTCGGCCGAGGTGAAACCACAGGCCTTTAGTAGGCCAAAATGCATGTTGGGCCTCAATTTTCACTAGTCGTCAACGGGCCTTCAGCAGGCCGAAATGTAGACCGGGCCGTTATGGGCCCAGTTAGCTCATGGGCTGTTACCAGGCCGAAACATATCTCGGGCCTTAGTTGGCCCACTGATATCATGGGACTTTAAGAGGCCGAAAGCTTAGTACATGCATCAACGGGCCGAATTACGTGACAGGCCTTTAACAGGCCCAAAGTCACGTTGGGCTTAACTGTTGCCACCTTTAGCACGGGCCGTTAGTGGGCCCGATGTCCTGTCGGACCATATATGGCCCATGGGCAGCACGGGCCATTCCCAGGCCGGAAGTAACATCGGGCTGAAATGGGCCCATGTCTACATCAGGCCTCTAACAGGCCGAAAGTCACTGGGCTATAGTTGGGCCCGAATATTCGGCGAACAATTAACGGGCCAGATCTGGCCTCGGGCCGCAAATGGGCCCAAATATTGGGCAAACAATTAAGGGCCAGATCTGGCTTCGGGCCATAAATGGGCCCAAATATTGGGCGAACAATTAACGGGCCAGATCTGGTTTCGGGCTGTAAATGGGCCTTTATTAAGCAGGTCGTTATTGGGCTGGCCCACTAGTACCTGATTAAGTTATACGGGCCTTTGACTGGGCTGGCCTTTTTAACCTATATGGTCCTCTGTTGGGCCCAGCCACGTGTCAACGTACCATAGGCATGTCTCCTCCAATGGACGGGCGACATCTGGCCCACTGACGAGCTGACAGGTGTTCCTTTCGGCCAATCAAAATTTTACACGTGGAAATTTCCCATTGGTCGGGGCTGTTAACGGGTTATCGGATCCAAAACATGACCCGATAGCTTAACGGCGTTCCTTTACGGTGGATGCCACGTGTCGGTCACCCTTGACGAAAGCACTTCTGTGACACGCGATTTATCGTCATGGAAGTGGACACTTCCGTGATGATAATTTTGGTAATGTCATGGAACACTTCTACGACAGCACAGGTATGACTATCTTGATTCTGTCATAAATTTGTCATGGATGTACATGCATGACAAAAAACGCGACCTACTATGACAAACACGTATCATCACGGAAGTGTATTTTTTTGTAGTGTCTATATCCACGAGATCGAATCTAGACCCCGTTTCGGCACCCTGCCGGAGGGGGAATCATCACCGCTGGTCATCTTCATCATCCCGGCGGCCACCACGAGGAGGACGAATGTAGCGACCAGACCTCAAATAGTCTAGTCTCTGTGCATTTGTGTCATACATGGATCGGTAATGCTGACACGCACAGTACTTGAGGATTTATAACAGAGTTCCAATCACACACTTATTACATCAAATGTCTCAAAAGAGAACTTATCATAATAATATGGCTTAAGGCCATCTAAAAACGATAACAGCGGAAGGCTTGGAAGATAAAGTGAGTCCATCAACTCCAACGGCATAGCTGAGTGAAAGGCAACGACATATGACACCTTACCCGGCATCTGAAAAGTCAGCAACATGAAACGTTGCAGCCTGAAACGGGTCAGCACATGGAATATGGTAGCAATGTAACACATAGAGTAATGAACATAATAATTGGTATCACTACATGCATATATGGCTGGTGGAAAGCTTTATGGTTACAGTTTTGCATAAAGCTATTTTTTCCTAGAACAAAGGAATAAATATTATTTAACTATCATGGTGGTTGTTAAACATTGAGAAGGTTCCTCCAACTCAATCCGAATTAAACATCATCATTAAACCCAATCAAATTAATTTAGAGTGATGAAATAAACATGATAATCCAAGAACCAGATACTCAAGATGTCCATAACCAGGGACACGGCTAACCATGATTAGTTTATACACTTTGCAGAGGTTTGCGCACTTTTCCCTACAAGACTCGAACATATCCATGATCGGAGATTCGAGACACAATCTTTATAAAGCATTAACTCTCTACTCTGGATAGACAGTACCACCTACAACCCACTACATCTTCTAGTCTATCTCTTCAAGAGCTTCACACAACTTACTCAACTCTGCTAGAGCCATATTGGCTTGTGGCTGCACACGAAAGTTCCTAGCATGAATAATCTTATGATCCCTTTGAGCCTGGGTGGCGGACCGTAGGATGATCACACGGGTACTCCGGGATATCCTAGGACAACACTGGATTCTCCAGGTGCCCTGACAACCACTGGGTACTCCAGGGTGCCTCAAGCAATCCACCAGATGTCTATTTAAGTAGCCACCTTAAGTTAACCATTAATTAACAATACTCACATCTGCCATGGATTCACTCACCCAAACCACCTTAAGTTAACCATTAATTTTACAGTACCAAAATCTTGTTCAAGTTGATTAAACATAAATAGGGCTTCGAGACAAAGATCTAGGCGCTTGAATCGCCTGATTCCGATAAACGAGTGAAAAGATAAACTAAAACGAAGATCAGGGCAGAAATCACGATCGAAAATAATCGCGGAAAAACCTTGGAAAAAGAAAAACTGACAAACAGGCTAACAAACGAACGTTCGCTATCTGCGGCTAACGGGTGAACTTCGTTCGTTAAAATGAACGTACGGACGAACGTCCGCTATTTAGCTAAACCGAAAAAACTGAACCGATCTAATAAAAAAACAGATCTAGTTTTTTCAAAAACACCCAAACGATTTCTTAAAAAACCCATACTACGACGGCGTTTTATACCTCCAGCGGCGGGGTTGAGTCCGGCAGCGGGGCGGAGGGCTCCGGCGGCGACGAGCTCCTGCGGCGGCGGCGAGATGGCGCGGCGGTGCAGTGTGGATTCCGAGGCAGGGTGGGGCAGCGGCTAGTGTTTGGCTGCGGGGGGGGGGAGGGGGGGCTCGGGCCTTATAAGGGCTGGTCGGGCACAGTGTTCTAGCCGGATACGGCCCGGTAGGTCGGTTCCTTTTTAAAAAAAATATTCCGAGGCGCAGAAAAACAAATAAAAGAAATACTAAACGGACACCAAAAATCCTGAAATAAACTTTCCCCATCCTCTAAAAATATAATGGACAAGATGAACATTTATTTAGGCCTCTAATGCAATTTTTGAAAAACGCTTTTTTCCTAATTCAAACAAAATAGCAATAAAACTCTGAATAAAATTCTTATTTGATTTTAATATTTATCCTCCAATATTTCCTTATTTTGGAGAAGTCATTTTATCCCCTCTCTTTTATTATCATATATGAAATATTCAAAGAGAAAAATAAATAAAACCAAATGATCCTCTTTTCAAAATTTGAGAAAACTTAAATATGAAAATAACAAAATCCCCAACTCTCTCCATGGGTCCTTGAGTTGCTTAGAATTTCCAGGATCAACCAAAAATGCAATAAAATATGATATGCCATGATGATCTAATGTATAACATTCCAAATTCGAAATTTGGGATGTTACAAACCTACCCCTCTTAAGATGAATCTCGCCCTCGAGATTCGGGTTGGCTAGAAAATAGGTGCGGGTGGTCCTTCGTAGGTCTTCCTCTCGCTCCCAGGTGGCTTCATCCTCGGTATGGTGGCTCCACTAAACTTTGCAGAATTTGATAACCTTACTGCATGTGACTCGGCTGGCAAACTCGAGAATCTTCACTGGTTTCTCCTCGTAGGTCAAATTGCTATTCAACTGAATCGCTTCTAGTGGCACTGTATCTCTTAGAGGAATATCGGCCATCTCTATGTGGCACTTCTTCAACTGGGAAACGTGGAACACATCACGAACTCCTGACAATCCTTCTGGCCATTCCAACTTGTAAGCAACTTCTCCCATACGCTCCAAAACTTTGTATGGTCCCACAAAACGTGGCGCTAACTTTCCCTGAACTCCAAAATGCTTAACTCCTAGAAGTGGGGACACACGAAGATACACTCTGTCTCCGACTTCGTAAACTATCTCCTTGCGTTTAGAATATGCATAGCTCTTCTTCCTGGACTGAGCTACCTTGAGTCGGTCACGAATCAACTTAACCTTCTCTCCAGACTCCTTAATCAAATCCGGTCCAAACAACTAACGGTCTCCAACTTCATCCCATAATAACGGTGTCCTGCACCTTCTTCCGTACAAAGCTTTGAAAGGGGCCATCTTCAAACTGGCTTGATAACTGTTGTTGTAAGAGAACTCTGCATACGGCAAATTGTCATCCCAACTAGATCCATAATCTAGCGCACAAGCTCTCAACATGTCTTCCAGAATATGATTGACTCTCTCAGTCTGTCCATCTATGTGGGGATGAAAAGTTGTACTAAACTCCAACCTGGTACCCAAAGTCTCATGCAACTGGTTCCAGAACTTTGAGGTAAACTGGGTTCCTCTATCTGATACAATGGTCCTCGGAACTCCATGCAGACATATGATCTTGGTCATGTATATCTTGGCCAACTTAGCACTGGTGTAAGTGGTCTTCACAGGAATGAAATGAGCTACCTTCATCAAACGATCGACTACAACCCATATCGAGTCATAGCCTGAACGAGTCCTGGGTAATCCCATGATAAAATCCATGCCTAGCTTATCCCACTTTCATTCGGGTATCGACAATGGCTGTAGCAATCCTGCTGGCTTCTGATGCTCTGTCTTCACTCTCTGACATACATCACAAACTGCTACATACTCTGCAATATCCTTCTTCATTCCGGTCCACCAGAAACTATCCTTCAGATCCAGGTACATCTTGGTATTTCCTGGGTGAATCGAATAAGGCGAATCATGGGCCTCCTGCAAAATCAACTTCCTAATCTCGGGGTCATTAGGCACATATACACGGTCCTGAATCCATAAGGTATCATGCTCATCCTCACAAAATCCTTTAGCCTTTCCTTTGCTCATACTTTCCTTTATCTCGGCAATCTCCTTGTCCATCTTCTGAGCTTCTCTGATCTTATCCATCAAAGTAGACTGAATTTCCAATGCTGCTACATAGCCTCTCGGAACTATTTCCGGACATAGCTCGCGAAGATCCTCGGCTCACTCCTTGGGTAACCCTCCGGTCATGAGTGTATTGACATGACTCTTGCAACTCAATGCATCGGCTACTATGTTAGCCTTTCCGGGATGATAGTGCAACCTCATATCATAATCCTTAATGATCTCCATCCATCTCCTCTGCATGAGATTCAACTCCTTCTACGTGAACATATACTTCAAACTCTTGTGATCCGTGTACACCACACAATGATTTTCGATGAGAAAATGTCTCCATGTTTTCAACGCATGCACTACGGCTGCTAACTCCAAATAGTGGGTAGCATAATTCAACTCATGGGGTTTAAGCTGTCGTGAGGCATATAAAACAACTCTTCCCTCCTGCATAAGCACTGCTCCAAGTCCTCGACGAGAAGCGTCGCAATACACTTGATAATCTTTACATTGATCTGGAAGAATCAACACTGGGGCTGTAACCAAACGTTTCTTCAACTCCTGAAAACTAGCCTCACATTCCTCAGTCAATTTGAGCTTGGTGTCCTTCTTAAACAACTCCGTCATGGGCTTTGCAATATTTGAGTAATTCTCGATGAACCTCCTGTAGTATCCTGCGAGTCCAAGAAAACTCCGGATCTCTCCAACTGATGTGGGTGCTTCCCAATTTGTCATAGTGACAACCTTGCTGGGGTCTACTGCTATTCCTTCTCCGGATATAACATGTCTGAGGAATCCAACTTCCTTCAACCAAAACTCACATTTACTAAACTTGGCATATAACTGATGTTCTCTGAGCTTCCCAAGTACCAAACGCAAATGCTCCTTATGCTCCTCTTCATTCTTCGAGTAGACTAGAATATCATCAATGAAGACCACGACGAACTTATCCAAAAACTCCATAAACACCTTATTCATCATGTTCATAAAATAGGCAGGCGCGTTAGTCAGACCAAATGACATAACGGTATACTCATATAGCCCGTACCTTGTGGTAAAAGTTGTCTTAGGTATATCCTGCTCTCGAATCTTCAGCTGGTGGGATCCTGATCACAAATTGATCTTGGAAAATACTTTAGCTCCTTGCAACTGGTCAAACAAATCATTGATCATCGGCAGTGGGTACTTGTTCTTGATTGTCACTTCATTCAGTCCATGATAATCAACAACCATCCTCAACGATCCATCCTTCTTCTCCACTAGAAGTACTAGTGATCCCCAGGGTGACGAACTTGGGCAAATATAGCCTTTATCTAGTAACTCCTTAATTTGCTTCTTAATTTGTTCCAAATCCATTGCGGGCATCTAATACGGTCTCTTAGATATTGGTCCTATGCCTGGCAAAAGCTCAACCAAAACCTCAATGTCTCTATCTGGTGGCATGCCTGGCAACTCCTCTGGAAATACATCAGGGAAATCCTTCACCACTGGTACTTCCTCTTGTACAACTCCTGATAAGGAATTCACTCGAGTCCTTTTCGGCACATGCCGGGATACATACTTAATCCTTCTTCCTTCTGGGTGGTGAGAAAAATTGACTTACTGGCGCAGTCAATGTTCCCTCCATACTTCGATAACCAATCCATGCGTAATATTACATCCAGTCCTTGTGACTCCAAAACTATTAAGTCTGAGGGGAACACGTAGTTACCAATCCTTAATGGTAACCTATCACACCATAGGCTAGCCATATACTCTGCTTCTGGCGAGGTTACTAACATGGGTGACCTAAGGGCTTGGGTTGGCAGGTTAAACTTATCCACAAATCCCCTTGATATGTATGAATGAGATGCACCAATATAAAAAAGAATGATTGCAGTAAATGCCTTAACCAAAAACTTACCTATTACTGCATCGGGTTGCGCTTCAACCTCCTCCATGCTAACGTGGTTCACTTGTCCCCTGTTGAAAGGGTTGGGCTTCTTCCCAGAGCTTCCATTGCCATTTCCATTCTTTGCTAGAGAACACTCCATGGCGTAATGTCCATTCTTCCCGCACTTGAAACAAGTAATGTGACTTAGATCCTTCTTGGTGGGCATTGCTGGGTTTGAACGGTTCTGGCCGTTACTTCCTCCATTCCCATTCCCATTCTTGGGGCCACTATGCTTATGTGAACTTCCTCCATTGGAATTATGTCCTCCATGGTTATGGTGAAGGTGTCCTCCCGAGTTCGGGGTAAAATGGGGTCTCTGCTGAGCTCCTGAATTGTACTTCCCTTGTCCATACTTCCTCTTGCGGTTGTCTATCTGCTGCTGCTTCCCTTCAATCATGAGAGCTCTGTCTACCAACTCCTGGTAGTTGTTGAAGGTTGCCACCATCAACTGCATGCTCAGCTCATCATTCAGTCCTTCTAGAAACTTCTCCTGCTTAGCGGCCTCTGTAGCAACGTCATCCGGGGCATAACATGCTAACTTACTAAAATCATCCACATACTGGCCCACTGTGCGTCCTCCTTGGCGCAAGTTGTGAAACTCGTGCTTCTTTATGGCCATAGCTCCTATTGAAACATGGACAGTGTGAAAGGCCTGGTGAAACATGTCCCATGTGACAGTGTCGATGCGGTAAGTGGCTGTGAAATTCTCCCACCATGATGCTGCGGGTCCATCAAGCTGATGTGCAGCAAAACACACCCTCTCCGCATCCGTGCATCCTGCAGTGGTCAACTCCCTTCCAATCTTGCGGAGCCAATCATCTGCAACAATCGTCTCGGTGCTACTAGAGAACACCGGTGGATTCAGGCTTAAGAAACGGGCTAAGTGATCAGCAGGTGGTGGTGGTGGTGGGTTGTTGTTGTTGTTCCCCTGGTTCTGATTTTGGACTAGTAGTTGCATCAGGGTATTCTGCTGCTGGATCAACTGAGTGAGCTCCGACGGGAAAGCAAATCCATTGTCACGTCTCGGAGGCATCTGATGGGTTCAGAAAAGATGAGAAAACAGAATAGAATGAGGTCTAGAGGGAAAACACTACCCATATGCACATGAGACAAACACAAACATATCACTTCAATCAATTCAAGAAGGGCATACAAACGGTCTAACTATCGTTACAAAAGTGCTCGGACTATACTATATACATGGGGGAATACTACTACTGGTATGGTGGTCGACTAGAAGTTTTAATCGGTGGAAGACTCCATCATATCTGCTCCAGCTTCATCAACATAGTCATCGTCGCTATCATCAGAGTCTGAGTCGGTGTCGTCGATGATGATGTAGTTCTCCGGGCAAGTGGAATCATCGTCTTCTCCTCCTGGCGCGGGGTCTCCCATGAATACTCCTAGCTTCCTCGTCAGATCGTCATTCTTCTCCACGAGTAACGTCATTTCCTCCTCATATCCATAGCGTGTAGACTTGAGTTTTTCCTCCAGCTTCATGATCCTGGTCATTGCCTTCTTCAGATCTATCATGCCTGCGCACATCTGGTTCTCCTGGCAACGAATGTGTTGGTTTAACTCCTGGATGAAAGCTACAATGGACATATCCCTCCTGGTGCTGATCATCTTCCATTGCTCATCTCGGCGCCCACAAATCTGGTAGATAATATCCTTGAGATCCTTGTGGTAAACTTCTCCAATGTGTCCCATGGTGATGTGGGCTGCCATGCTCTTTCCTAGACTCTAGGTTGGTGCATCAAAAGAAAAATCTATGGGCTCAGTGACTGGCATGAATGTCCTCCTTGGAAAACTTGAACTCAAACCATCCAACGCTCCTCTTTTGGTAAAGTGGCGATGTAGGTCCCGGTGAAGCTTGGTATTCCGATGTTCAGGTACCTAGTAACTTCCTTCAAGTGTCGTCCAAAAAGGTGTATCTTCATCCGGTTGTGTGAACCAATTCCGTGCATCCGCCATCCTATAGAGTAGAAAAAGGAGAGGAGTCAGAAATGAGAAGAGAAGAGTGACCTATGGTTTTAGCTTAGTGGTTGTGTCCTACAGTCAGCGTGTGCTCTGATACCATCTTGTAGCGACCAGACCTCAAACAGTCTAGTCTTTGTGCATCAGTGTCATCCCTGGATCGGTAATGCTGACACGCATAGTACTTGAGGATTTATAACAGAGTTTCAATCACACACTTATTACATCGAATGTCTCAAAAGAGAACTTATTACAATAATATGGCTTAAGGCCATCTAAAAATGATAACAGCGGAAGGCTTAGAAGATAAAGTGAGTCTATCAACTCCAATGGCATAGCTAAGTGAAAGACAACAACCTGTGGCACCTTACTCGTCGTCTGAAAAGTCTACAACATGAAATGTTGCAGCCCGGAATGGGTCAGCACATGGAATATGCTGGCTATGTAACACATAGAGTAATGAACAGTATAATTGCTATCACTACATGCATATTTGGCTGGTGGAAAGCTTTATGGTTACAGTTTTGCCTAAAGCCAATTTTTCCCTACAACAAAGGAATAAATTTTATTTAGCTATCATGGTGGTTGTTAAATATTGAGAAGGTTCCTCCAACTCAATCCCAATTAAACCGCATCATTAAACCAAATCAAATTAATTTAGAGTGATGAGATCAACATGATAATCCAAGAACCAGATACTCAAGATGTCCATAACCAGGGACATGGCTAACCATGATTAGTTTATACACTCTACAGAGGTTTTCTCACTTTTCCCCACAAGACTCGAACACATCCATGATCGAAGATTTGAGACACAGTCTTTCTCAAGCATTAACTCTCTACTCAGGATAGAAAGTACCACCTACAACCCACTACATCTGCTAGTCTACCTCTTCAAGAGCTTCATGCAACTTACTCAACTATGCCATAGCCCATATTGGCTTGTAGCTGCACACGGAAGTTTCTAGCATGAATAATCTTATGATCCCTTTGAGCCTGGGTGGCGGACCATAGGATGATCACACGGGTACTCCAGGATATCCTAGGACAACATTGGATTCTCCAGGTGCCCTGACAACCACTGGGTACTCCAGGGTGCCTCAAGCAATCCACCCAGATGTGTATTTAAGTAGCCACCTTAAGTTAACCATTAATTAACAATACTCACATCTGTCATGGATTCACTCACCCAAACCATGTCTACGAGCATATGTTAGTAATATAAGCATCACGTAAAAGTAACTCCCGAAGGTTTGATAATAAACAGGGTAATAGGTTCTACCTCATCATCTACTTCCCAAAACCCACATGTTAATCAGATTCTAACCATGCAATGTTTGAGGTTTGATCTAATGCAATAAAACTGGGTAGTAAAAAGGTATGATCAAAGTGTTACTTGCCATGCTTATGATCCGCAAAACCTAGAGACTCATAGTAGCACGCTTCGCACTCCGGGTACTCTATCGCAAACAAACAATAACATACATAAGCACTCAAACTAGAAGCACGGGTAAAACTCAAATAAGAGATCTAACCAGAAAGTTCAACTGAAGAACTCCGGTTTGCAAAAAGAACAAATCAAACGGAGCAACGAAACTCAAACTACAAAAGAAACAAGATCCATTTACTAATCTGAACTAAAGTCAAATATTACAGTACCAAAATCTTGTTCAATTTGTTTAAACAGAAATAGGGCTTCGAGACGAAGATCTAGGCGCTCGCTGTCTGCGGCTAACGGGTGAACTTCATTCGTTAAAACGAACGTACGGCCGAACGTCAGCTATTTAGCTAAACCAAAAAAACCGAACTGATCTAACAAAATAAATAGATCTAGGTTTTTTTTAAAAACCAAACGGTTTCTTAAAAAAAACATACTACGATGGCGCTTTATACCTCCGGCGGCAGGGCGGCAAGGCGGCGGGCTTCAGCGGCGGCAGGGGTGGCAAGACGGCGCGGCAGCGAGCGGCAGCCGCGCGACGGCGCAGATTCCGAGGCAGGGTGGGGCGGCGGCTAGGGTTTGGCTGGGGGGGCTCTGGCCTTATAAGGGCTGGTCGGGCATAGTGTCCTAGCCGGACACGGCCCGGTAGGTCGGTTCCTTTTAGAAAAAAATTCCGACGCGCAAAAAAACAAATAAAAAAACTAAATGAACTCCAAAAATCCTGAAATAAAATTTTCCCATCTTCTAAAAATATAGCTGACAAGATGAACATTTATTTAGGCCTCTAATGCAACTTTTGAAAAACACTTTTTTCCTAGTTCAAACAAAATAGCAACAAAACTCTGAATAAAATTCTTATTTGATTTTAATATTTATCCTCCAATATTTCTTCATTTTGGAGAAGTCATTTTATCCCCTCTCTTTTATTATCATATATGAAATATTCGAAGAGAAAAATAATTAAAACCAAATGATCCTCTTTTCAAAATTTGAGAAAACTCAAATATGAAAATAACGAAATCCACAACTCTCTCCGTGGGTCCTTGAGTTGCTTAGAATTTCCAGGATCAACCAAAAATGCAATAAAATATGATATTCAATGATGATCTAATGTATAACATTCCAAATTGGAAATTTGGGATGTTACAAGGGAGTAGTCCACCCTCGGGGCTCTGGGTTTGTACCAGTAGCTATGTGTTTAATCTCTCTCTCTCTCTCTCTCGTGTTCTTGAGATGTCACGGTCTTGATGTTCGCGGGCTTCGATAATATAGTCGGATCATATGGTGTTTTCCCCTCTCCATCTTGTCATGATGAATTGAGTTTTTTGCTTTGAGATTTCTTTGTTATCAGATTGAAGACTTTTATGGATTTGAGAACACTTGATATATGACTTACAATTGAATACTCGTTGTGAAAATGGGGTATCGTATTGATTCACTTGATATATACTTTGGCACTCAACCCGCGGATTCCCGTGGTGACATTGGGGTAATCTATGCATAGGGGTTGATGCACGTTCTCGTCTTTTGATTCTCCGGTAGAAATCTTGGGGCACTCATTGAAGTTCTTTGTGTTGGATTGAGTATTATAAATATGAATTTGCTTTGGTGTTATTTTAGTACGAACTCTAGGATAGATCAAACGGAAATAATAACTTTGTGTTATTTTAGTACAAACTCTTCAATAGATTGAACAGAAAGAATAGCTTTGAGGTGGTTTCGTACCCTACAAATAATTTGGGGACGGCAGCCCGCGCCTGCCCGGCCGGGCTGCGGATTCTACTGGCTCGTGGTGGATATGGGAGTGGTTGTGGGTGCTCGAAGAGGTTGGGGTGGCGGCTTTTATAGGCGGGCTGCAAGGAGTGTTCGGGCTCCGCCGGAGGACACTGTCCACGGTGCCCGACGACGAACGGCACCAGAGAGAGAGGGAGAAGATGACGGAGGTCACGTAGGAAATGTGCGCTGGCGCAGACGAGCACATGAGCGAGGGGGAAAGCGACGAGCGCAGTGCGTCGCGCACTGTGCCATTGGCCGGACCATGCCTGTGCTCGCTGCGGCAATTTCCGGCATCGGCGAGCACCAGGGGGAGTTAAGGGGGTGGAGACGATGATGGTGGCGAGGCGTGGCATGCTTTGGCCAGCTGGGTACCGAGCACGCGCTCAATAGAGCACTGGGCGGCACGCAGAGCGCGTGTTTTGCATGCCAGCTCACCCGGACGAATGCGGTCACCGCGTGAACCATGACATCAGGCCAACCTAAGCGCTAACCAAGATGTCTGGCGTGTAGTCCTTAGTAGATTGAATTGTTACCACGGTTTGCTTTGGATCAAGGTGCAGTAGAAATGAATTTGTACTGCTGACAAGTTTCTGGACAGTAACTTTGGAGAGTTACTGTGGTTAAACCACTGGGAGTTAAGGGCTGGGCTTTGGGGTTTTACTTACACTTACTAAGGTAAATAGGCATAGGAAAAACCAGCTACATTGGAGCTAGTAAAAAGGTAGTTGCTGTAGAAACTACCATTTCTCTCCAGAAATGACTTTATTTTCTGTAGCCAAAATATTCCAAAGAGTGGTGAAATATTTTTGCTCAGAAAGGTGCCCTAGGTTCTAAAGAATAATTGGGATTTTTCTCAGGATTTTTGGGGCAAGACAAATTTTGGTTGCTTTGGAGCTCAAAGGGCTAGCTAGGGTTTTGGAGGGTAAAATGAATATTTTTCATTTAAAAAAAATATTCCAAGCAATATTTTGGGTTGAACCAAAGGTGAAATGATGGGTTTGAGGAGGAGAGGGAACACTTGGGTGAAAAGCAAGGGGTACCCAAGTGGTTAAGTCCAAATGAAGTGATTCAAAACTCCAAATTCAAAACCAACTCAACTGAGAATCAAGCAAAGAAAAGAGGGCAAAAACCAGGCTGTCACAAGTTGATGCACGTTCTCGTCTTTTGTTTCTCTGGTAGAAATCTTGGGGCACTCTTTGAAGTTCTTTGTGTTGAATTGAGTATTATAAATATGAATGTGCTTTGGTGTTATTTTAGTACGATCTCTAGGATAGATCGAATGGAAAGAATAGCTTTGTGTTATTTTAGTATGAACTCTTGAATAGATCGAACGGAAAGAATAGCTTTGAGGTGGTTTCATACCCTACAAACAATTTATTCTTATGTTCTCCGCTAGATAGGAACTTTGGAGTGCTTCTTCATCACACTTTGAGGGATGGCTATATGATCCAACTATGTTAGCATTGTTGAGAGATTGCACTAGTGAAAGTATGCACCCTAGGCCTCATTTTCCATCATTGCAATATCGTTTGTGCTCTGTTTTACTATCTAGTACCTTGCTATTTTTATTGTTCGCACTAAAAAATTCATATCTACTATCCATACTACACTTTTATCACCATTTCTTCGCCGAACTAGTGCACCTATACAATTTGCCATTGTATTGGGTGTGTTGGGGACACAAGAGATTTTTTAATTTGATTGCAGGGTTGCTTTAGAGAGACTATCTTCATCCTATGCCTCCCATAGATTGATAAACATTAGGTCATCCACTTGAGGGAAAATTGCTACTGTCATACAAAACTCTGCGCTTGGAGGCCCAACACGAGTCTACAAGAATGAAGTTGCATAGTAGACATCAATAGACAAGGTTTCTTCTTCATGGACCCTTCGTGGGTGGAGTCCTTCGTGGACTCGTGCAGTCGTTACCCTTCGTGGGTTGAAGTCTCCATCAATGTGGATGTACGATAGCACCACCTATCGGAACCATGCTAAAAATCTCCATGTCTACATTGCGTTTGCTCCCTCCAAACTCCTCCCCTTTACCTTCATATGCAATGATTTACATTCCACTGCTATACTCTTAGATTTGCATGTGTAGGTTGTTTGCTTGACTAGTGCTAAGTTGCTAAAATCTGCCAAGACTTAAAATTGGGAAAAGGCTAGGTTTTTATTTGGGTCAAGTAGTCTAATCACCCCCCTCTAGACATACTTTCGATCCTACAAGTGGTATCACAGCTTTGGTCTCCATTTGCCTTGATTTCCATAGCTTTGGTGATCATAGCCTTGGTTTCACAACCTAGGAGAGTATGGCATCTAGCGAGGGAAACTACCACCGTAGAGGTCCTTACTTTGATGGTAGTAATTTTGCTAGTTGGAAACATAAGATGAAAGTGCATATTCTTGGACATAAGCCCACCGTTTGGGCCATTGTGTGTATTGGTTTTCAAGGTGAATTCTTCGATGGGAGAGAACCGAATCATGAAGCTACCGCAGAAGAATTAAAGATGTTGCAATACAATGCTCAAGCTTGGATATCCTCTTCAACAGACTGTGCCCCGAAGAATTCAACAAAATCAGCCGTCTTGAGAATGCAAAGGAAATTTGGGATAGTTTGATGTATATGCATGAAGGTACCAACTCCGTCAAGGAATATAAGTTGGATGTGGACTATCTTCATCCTACGCCTCCCACAGAATGATAAACCTTAGGTCATCCACTTGAGGGAAAATTGCTACTGTCCTACAAAACTCTGCGCTTGGAGGCCCAACATGAGTGTACAAGAATGAAGTTGCATAGTAGACATCAAGCTCTTTTCTGGCGCCGTTGCCGGAGAGGTGAGTGATTCAAGGTATATCTTTAGATCTTGCAATTGAATCTTTTAGTTTCTTATTTTATCACTAGTTTGGTTTATGAAAAGAAAACTAGAAAAAATGGAATTGAGGTTGCATCATATTATTGATCCTCTTTATAATGTCTTTCATGAAAATGGTGGGAAGGAAAATTGTGCTCAATTGTTAGAAGAAGAATGCTATAAAATGTTTGGCATAGAATCCATGAATGATGGGCATGATTGCAATGTTGCTAGTATGAATTCTTTGAATATCCATGATGCTAATGATATGCAAAGCCATAAGCTTGGGAATGCTATGTTTGGTGAAGATGATATTTTTAGTCCCCCAAGTTTTAATGAGCAAGTTTATTATGATGAATGTATGCCTCTTATCTTTGATGATTATGTTGATGACATGTATGATATATTGAATAATGATAACCATGAAACTTGTCATCATGATTTTAATTTTTGATCACATGATAGTTACTTTGTTGAGTTTACTCCCACTATTATGAATGAGAAGAAACTTGCTTTTGTGGAGAGTAATAAGTTTTCTATGCTTATGCATCATGAAAGGAATGCTTTATGTGATGGTTAGATTGTTGAATTTCTCCATGATGCTACTGAAAATTATTATGAGAGAGGAACATATGCATTTACATATTGCAATAATATCAAGTTTCCTCTGTATGTGTTGAAAGTTTTGAAGTTGCACTTGTTTTGCCTTCCTATGCTAGTTGATTCTTGCTCTCATAATTTGTTTGCTCACAAAATCCCTATGCATAGGAAGTGGGTTAGACTTAAATGTGCTAGTCATATGCTTCATGATGCTCATGTTAAGTTTCAATTCTTATCCTCTATGCAAGCATCATTGAAATCATGATGCCTAGCTAAAAGGCATTAAAGAAAAGCGCTTGTTGGGAGACAACCCAACACTTTTACCTACTGTTTTTTTTGTGTTCACGCGATTATGCTACTGTAGTAATCATAGTTTATTTTTTTTGTTTCAATAAAGTGCCAAGTAAAGCCGTTGGGATCATGTTGGGTGATAGTTGATTTGATCTTGCTGAAAAACAGAAACTATTGCGCTCACGAAAATAACTCTCATTTTTAACATAAGAGTGATTTTGAGTTGATTATTTTTGAAGAAGATTAATATACAAATTGCTCACGTGCTCCTAATTTTTTCATAATCTTTGGAGTAGCAGAAGTATGGTTTGAGTACAGATTAGTACAGACCGTTCTGTTTTTGACAGATTCTGTTTTCAATGCATAGTTTGCTTGTTTCCTTGTTTCTATGGCTTATATTGCTCAATATAAATTGTTGAAATGATATGCTACAGTAGAGAATGATAAGGTTTTGCACTGATTTATACTAACTTACATCATGAGGTCTTGTTGAGTTTTGTGTGGATGAAGTTTTTGAGATTTAGGGAAACCGTGATGTGAGAGGAATTAAGGAGACACAAAAGCTAAAGTTTGGGGATGCCCAAGGCATCTCAAGCTAATGTTCCAAGAAGTCTCAAGCATCTAAGCTTGGGGATGCCCCGGTAGGCACCCCACCTTTCTTCATCAACAATTATCGGTTAGTATCGGTTGAACCTAAGTTTTTGCTTCTTCACATGAGTTGGGTTGTTCTTAGAATGTCATTTTATTTTCATTTTGCTTGCTGTTTTAACTTAGATCTGACTTTTTTTAAATAAAATAGAGTCCTCAATTAGTTGCCAGGGATGCTAGGTAAGCGACATTCACATCCCGTCAATGAAGCTCTTTTCTATGGAATTTCTCTAGTGCTTCACTTATATCCTGTGAGTAAATTGTTGAATGAATTGAATATCATGAAGTTGAAATTACATGTTCATATCATGCCTAGTAGTGGCTTCACATTGGGTTTAGAAAGCGAAAGCTTTTGAAGCTTTACAATCACAATTTTGGTCATACAAGCAATTCACAAATAATTAGTATAAGGAAGAGAACTTTCACATGCAAATACACTATCTTGGAAATCTTTTGTGATTGTGAGCCCCCATCAAGATATTATATGCCAAAAATTTTGACGTTGGACAAGGAAGACAATGTAATGATTTATGTTTGTTCATATTCACATAGAAGTTATATTTTCATAGATCCTTCAACATGTGGTGCTTGCCCCCTATCTTTGCTAGCCAAAAATTCCACACCAAGTAGAGATATTAATTGTGCATCCAAAAACCCTTAGACCCAAATCTTGTTTTGAGAGTCCATCATACCTACCTAAAGATTGAGCAAGATCCTTCAATTAAGTTGTCATTGGTGCAATAAGGCAATAAAAATTGCTTCTAAAAGTGTTAGATTATTTAGTGTAAGAGAAAATTGAGCGTTGTACGAACTTGTGATGGCAAAGAATAAAAGCGACAGACTGTATAATAAAGGTTCCTATCATAAGGGTCAAAACGTGACATTCTTTTGCATTAAGGGGTTGAGCATACAGGCAAATAAGCGCATGGCAACCTCTTCTTCCCTCTGCGAAGGGCCTATCTTTTACTTTTATGTATTTACTTTCATGCAAGAGTCAAAGTTTTTCTCTCTATTCCTTTTTATTTTCTCTTTTAGCAAGCATCATGTCGTGAGGAAAGATCTAGGAACATATATCTAGTTGGATATGGGTAGCATGAGTTATTATTCTTTACATCACCCAAAGGTGAATACGTTGGGAGGCGAAATTATAAGCCCCTATCTTTCTATGTGTCCGGCTGAAATGTTTTGCTCATGTGTATGCGGTGAGTGTTAGCAATCATAGAAGACTATATGATGGTTGAGTATGTGGAGCTATTACTTAGACTCTATCGAATAAGTTGAATTGCAATTGCTTGGTGACTAAGAACATAGGTTGTTGAGTTTCAAGAGAATTCATTGTTTGAACCTTAACATGTGAATTGGTTGCTACTATAACATGAGAAGTTTTATAAGAAAGAATTGTTGTTATGATGCTAGGAAAAGTGATTGAAATTACCATTGATCCAACTTATGCACTTTGCTAGCATTCACAAGTCATAAATTATTTCTTTATCATTTACCTACTCGAGGACGAGTAGGAATTAAGCTTGGGGATGCTGATACGTCTCCAATGTATCTATAATTTATGAAGTATTCATGCTGTTTTATTATCATTCTTGGATGTTTTACAATCATTTTATAGCAACTTTATATCATTTTTTGGGACTAACCTATTGACCCAGTGCCCAGTGCCAGTTGCTGTTTTTTGCTTGTTTTTTACATGTTGGAAATCAATATCAAACAGAGTCCAAATGCAACGAAACTCCTGGAGGATTTTTTGGGCCAAAAGAAAGCCCATAGGCCAAGAAGCACTTGGGGGGCTGCTCGAGGGGAGAAGAACCCAGCAGGGCATGCCAGGAGGCCCAGGCGCGCCCTCGTGGGTTCTGCCCACCTCAGGTGCCCCCTGGACCGCCTCTTCGCCCTATAAATTTCCAAAATATTCCACAACCCTTCGGTGTAGCCCTAGATCAGAAGTTCCGCCGCTACAAGACCTCTGTATCCACGAGATCGAATCTAGACCCCGTTTCGGCACCCTGCCAGAGGGGGGATCATCACTGGTGGCCCTCTTCATCATCCCGGCGGCAACCACGATGAGGAGGGAGTAGTCCACCCTCGGGGCTGAGGGTTTGTACTAGTCGCCATATGTTTAATCTCTCTCTCTCATGTTCTTGAGATGTCACGATCTTGATGTATCACGGGCTTGTTAATATAGTCGGATCATATGGTGTTTTCCCTCTCCATCTTGTTGTGATGAATTGAGTTTTTTGCTTTGAGATTTCGTTGTTATCGGATTGAATACTTTTATGGATTTGAGAACACTTGATATATGTCTTGCAATTGAATACTCATGGTGACAATGGGGTATAGTATTGATTCACTTAATATATGTTTTGGCACTCAAACTGCGGATTCCCATGGTGACATTGGTGTAATATATGCATAGGGGTTGTGTGGCACCCCGGCTCAGAGCGACCGGTTTACCGTGCATTGCCAGCCCAGAGACCTTGTCTTCTGGCAACACACAACAACTTGGTACAGAAAAACAATCGCTTTATTCGTGCTAGCGGAGCATAGTTTATATTAGAATAGTTAGTGAGGCCAAGCGGAACACACGGTGCGACTGAACAATATGTACATTATTTAGTGAACATAAAGGGGCCTCGATCATGACAACTATACGGCAGCGGAACAACGTCGTAGCGGAACTCCATAGCACAGGGACACCGATGTGGACACGATCTAGACTCGGACAACACTCCTTTCCAATGAGACTTTCCTGAAATCTGGCATGACGCGCCAAGTCAATACATTGAATGTACTTGCAAGCTCACAACAAGCATAAACATAATGACAGACAATATCATGATATTTAACCATTTAATCAACAATGCAACCATATATCCAACATGCTATGAATATGCTCAACTGGTACTCGTCCCACAGACTTGCTTACCGGACGTGATCATTTCCAGACCATAAACATGATGCTCTCAAAAGCACACTCGTGATCCTTATGGCGATCACAACCCGACCAACTCATGGCCCGTGATCCTTACGGCGATCACAACCCGACCAACTCATGGCCCGTGATCCTTACGACGATCACAACCCGACCAACTCATGGCCCGTGATCCTTACGGCAATCACAACCTGACCAATACTTGGCCCAACTCAACACGATGGCCTCACTGCCATCCTCAATACAAAATTAGTGTGCAAATTTACTAAGTGTTGACCCATGGTGTACCCTACTTTCGAGCGTGTCCGTAACCATGGACTCGGCTATCGATAGACTAAAACACTCTGCAGAGGTTAGTACACTATACCCACACTACGAAACCCATGGCCTCGCAATCCCATTCGGGTGGACCAATGGCATGCCGACGAAACCATTTCATTATCATGACACTCTCCCGGCCACTCCGACTCAGTCCCCATCGGGCTAGTCCTTGGTGGCCCCGTGTCTACCTCCAGACACCTCGACCACTATCGTGGCCACGATCCACTCTGGGACCTGGTACCAAAACTTAACTTAACAACAGGCTCACAAGGTTATGCCTGCCTACCGGTCCAGGGTACAGCCCGCCCATAACCTTCCCTAAATGGAAGCACCGACCAGAGGCACGACAATGAAAATCATTAAGGTCGTAACATACCGGCAAATGTGGTTGCACTGGGAAAGGCTCGTTTCAGCGGCACCATGACCCGGTCAACAACATATTCAAGTTGAGTTACTTATCAGCTTCAACGTAATGTGAAAATAACCCGTGTCATAATGCCATGCTATGCATCAATTAACACATGCATCACATAACCATGCAAATAACTGAATCAACCACGCTCCCGCGGAGCCGTCATCAACTCATGCTACTTCTCTAGTTAAGATTACACCTCACTTAAACTAGAATCAGTTCTAGCAATCTCATCATTTTTCATTGCATTTGGACACAGAACACAATGCAAAAAGAATCAATGCATTTGGACTTATAGATAAAAAGTTATGGCCATTTGAAGTTTCCTGGATTTTAAATGAATTTGAAATAAATATTAAACAGACTGGGGGGGTGACGTCGAAGGTGTAAACACCCGGGGCGCCACCACTCATACCGCTTTGCGCGCGTAATGAGTGGCTGACTAGCGGGCCCCGCTAGTCAGGCCAGAGGGAGGGGATAGGGAAACAGAGGGAGGCGGTGCTTCACCGGAGCACACGCCGGCGATGAGGCTTTTTGGAGTCAAATGAGAGGGGGGGGGGTCGACGGAGAAGAAGGTTGCGCACCTGCCCATACCCGTAGCATGGCTAGAGGTGACCAGACGGTGTTGGAATCATCCTCTCCAGCGGAGGCAGAGGGCGGAGGTTGCCGGAGACGAAGACGATGACGGCTTGGGTTGGCTCCAGGGGCTCCAGCGGGGTGGGTTGGCCTCACTGATGAGTGGCGGAGGCCCTGGCAGGGTCGCCTTGGCTTGGGAGACGTCGGAGCTGCAAGGACGATCCAAAGGGGATCGCCAGCGAGCTCGGCTTCGGGACGGCAGCCCGCGGCCTGCTCGGCCAGGCTGCGGGTTCTACTGGCTCGTGGTGGATGTGGGAGTGGCTGCGGGTACTCCAAGAGGTTAGGGATGGCGGCTTTTATAAGCGGGCTTCGAGGAGGGTTCGGGCTCCACCGGAGGACACCTGTCCACGGCGCCCAGCGACGAACGGTGCCAGAGAGAGAGGGAGAAGTCGACGGAGGTCATGCGGGAACTGTGCGCGGGCGCGGACAAGCACAGGAGCGAGGGGGAAAGCGACGAGCATAGTGCGCCGTGCACTGTGCCGTTGGCCGGACCGTGCCCGTGCTCGCTGCGGCGAGCTTCGACATCGGCAAGCGCCAGGGGGGAGTTAAGGGGGTGGAGACGAGGATGGTGGCGAGGCGTGGCATGCTTTGGCCGGCTGTGCAGCGAGCATGCGCTCAACAGAGCGCTGGGCGGCACACAGCGCGCGTGTTTTGCATGCCAGCACGCCCGGACGAATGCGGTCACTGCGTGAACCGTGACATCAGGCCACCCTAAGCACTAACCAAGATGTCTGGCGTGTGGTCCTTAGTAGATTGAAGTGTTACCACAGTTTGGTTTGGATCCAGGTGCAGTAGAAATAAATTCGTACTGCTGACAAGTTTCTGGACAGTAACTTTGGAGAGTTACTGTGGTCAAACCACTGGGAGTTAAGGGCTGGGCTTTGGGGTTTTACTTACACTTACTAAGGTAAATAGGCACAGGAAAAACCAGCTACATTGGAGCTAGTAAAAAGGTAGTTGCTGTAGAATATTTTTCGCTGAAAATATTTTTCATTTACTGCGAGTGACTCTTTCCATTTGATCCAAAATTTTCACCGGCCTCTCTTCATAGGGTAAGTCCTTTGCCAGCTCTATCTCTGTCAAATTGGTCTTTTCCTCCAGCGGTGATATGCACCGTCGCAATTGTGAAACGTGGAACATGTTGTGCACGTCTGACAACTCAGGGGGCAACTCCAACTGATATGCCACGGCACCTACTCGTGTCATAACGGGAAATGGACCAATAAATGTGGGTGCCAATTTTCCACGGGTTTGAAACCTCTTGATTCCTTTCATAGGCGTGACTCAAAGATAGACATGTTCTCCGGGTTCAAAGCTGATCTGTCGGTGCTTTGCACCGTAATAACTTTTCTGTCGCGATTTGGCCAATTGCAATCTGTCTCGGATCTCCTTGACTTGCTTTTCGGCTTCCAGCATGAGATACGTTCCGAAAATACGGCCATCTCCGGTTTGAGACCAATTTAATGGAGTGCGGCACTTATGGCCATACAAAGCTTCATATCGTGACATCTTTAAACTGGTCTGGAAGCTATTGTTATACGAGAACTCGGCGTACGGCAAGCAATATTCCCATTCTGGGCCTTGGGCCAAAGCACAGGCTCGGAGCATATCTTCGAGTATTTGATTTACCCGTTCTGTCTGTCCATCCGTCTGAGGATGATAAGCGGTACTTTATTTCAATTCTGTTCCGAGGGCTTGATGGAGACGGGACCAAAAAGCGGAGGTGAAAAGTGAACCTCGGTCAGAAGTGATGGTTCGGGGAACTCCATGCAGACTGACTATGCTGGATACATACAGTCGTGCAAGCTCATCTGCTCGCTATGAGGTTTTGATTTGGAGGAAGTGGGCCACCTTGGTTAATGTATCCACTATGACCCAGATCGCATTATTGCCTCGTCGGGTCTTAGGTAGCCCTGTGATGAAGTACATACAGACATCATCCCATTTCCATTTTGACACTGGCAGTGGTTGGAGAAGTCCGGCTGGCTTCTGATGTTCTGCCTTTACTTTGTTGCATCTGTCGCAACAAGCCACAAAATAAGCAATGTCTTTCTTCATTCCATCCCACCAAAATATTTGTCGAAGGTCTTCGTACATTTTTGTACCTCCACAGTGAATTGAATACGAGGATTCGTGGGCTGCTGACAGGATCTTCTACTTCAAATCTGCTTGATTAGGCACACAAATCCTTCCCCTGAATCGGAGGGTACCGCACTGATCCTTTGAGAAATCGGAAATCTTGACACGTTTTTGCAGATCGGCATCGCCTGGGTGGGCTTTGCGGATCTCTTCCTCAAGGGTAGGGGTAACTTTTAGAATATTGGCAAGGCCAGCCTCAACTATGACTAAGTTGAGCTGAGCAATCTCTTCTTTAAGTTCGGGAGGCAAAGATTCCAATATGACATTTAAACTGATGGGTTTTCGACTGAGGGCATCGGCAACCACGTTGGCCTTACCCGGATGGTAATTTATTCCAAGGTCATAATCCTTGACCGACTCAAGCCATCTTCGATGACGGAGAATTAAATCCGGCTGAGTAAATATATACTTGAGGCTTTTGTGATCGGTAAAAATTTGGTACCTTTTTCCGATGAGGTAGTGTCTCCAAATTTTTAAAGCATGAACTTCCGCGGCCATTTACAAATCATGAGTGGGGTAATTTCCTTCATGGGGTCATAGCTACTCTGAGGCATAAGCTACTAACTTGCCATCTTGCATAACTACGCATCCCAGTCCTTGCCTGGAAACGTCGTAGTATACGTCAAAGTTGCGGTAGATATCTGGAAGTGTTAATACTGGCGCAGTTGTCAGGCGTTTCTTCCACTTGATGAAACTTTTCTCACAGTCTGTAGTCCATTTAAACTTCTTATCCTTTTTGAGCAGATCCATCATAGGTTTAGCAATCTTGGAAAACCCTTCAATGAAACGGCGGTAGTATCCGGCTAATCCAAGAAAACTTCGGATCTAAGATACGGTGGCGGGTGGCAACCAGTCGAGCACATCTTTTACCTTGCTTGGATCCACGGCTATACCCTCAGCGGATAGCACATGCCTGAGGAATCCAACTTTCTTGAGCCAAAACTCGCACTTACTGAATTTGGCGTATAACTAATGCTCACGGAGTCGTTGCAACACTACTCGGAGGTGTTCCTTATGCTCTTCTTCACTTCTTGAGTAAATAAGTATATCATCGATGAAGACGACCACGAACTTATCCATGAGTACTTTATTCATCATGTGCATGAAGAAGGCGGGGGCGTTGGTGAGGGCGAAAGACATGACTATATATTCATAGAGACCGTAGCGAGTGGTGAATGCGGTCTCGGGAAAATCCTCCTTTTTAATTTTGAGCTGATAATATCCAGACCGCAAATCAATTTTTGAGAACACCTTCTCTCCACTGAGCTGATCAAACAAATCGTCAATTCTTGGCAGAGGGTATTTGTTTTTGATCGTGACATCATTCAACTGTCAGTAATCCACACACATACGGAGGCTGCCATCTTTCTTGTCCACAAAAATAGCAGGTGATCCCCATGGTGAGGAACTGGGGCGGATATACCCTTTTTGGAGCATTTCATCAAGCTGTTTATTTAGCTCCACTAATTCGGATAACGACATTCGATAATATTTCTTGTGTATTGGTGTGGTTCCGGGCACAAGATCTATTGCAAACTCAAGCTCTCGATCAGGTGGCATGCCTGGAAGTTCTTCTGGGAATACATTAGGACATTTGCTGACCACTGGAATTAATTCCATTTCAGCTATTGCTGTAAGGACCATTTCCTTGGAGGGTATGCTCCTACGAGCAATAAACTTTGTAGTTTGTCCCTCTTGGCTGGTCAAGTTGACTTCTTGGGTCGCACAATTTATGCACACTTGGTACTAAGTCAGCCAATTCATACCCAAGATGACATCCAACTTATCAGACTCAATAAGTATCAAAGAGGTTGGAAAACGGATTCCGTTGATACTGACTTCCAGATTGCGGAAGACTAGATTGCTTCTGATAAGAGATCCCGGGGTTTGTACCAGCATATTCTTTCCCAAAAGCGAACAAGGAAATTTGTTTTGGGCAACAAAACTCCGAGAGATAAAAGAGTGGGAAGCCCAGAGTCAAATAAAATTACTGCAGGTATGTTATTAACAGGGAACATACCAATGATGACTTCGGGATTTTCCTGGGCTTCGTCGGCAGAAATGTGATGAACGTATCCCGTGATGTCGTGCTGACTTGGGCATGCCTCCAAATAATGGACTTATGGCTTGAATGTACCATCGGTCCGGTTGTTCTTGGGACACTGTTTGGCATAATGTCTGGTTTGTCCACAATTGTAACAAGAATTGTTGCGCAGGTGATTCTCCAGAACTGGGTTGAGCACGTCATTGTTGACTTGGGTGGTGGCCTTGTTAACATTTTGTATGCAACCTGAGTTGGCTGCCAAGTACGAGCCTTCTGCATGGGTTGCATTTCTTTTTGGGCTCAACCTTGTGCTTGTGATCGTTATGGGCAGACTTATTATCTGATACAATCTTGTGTTCCCTTTCAACAATGAAAGCCTTGTTCACCAGGGTTTGGAAACTGGGAAATCGACCACACTGAGAGAACAACGAAGTTGCGGGTTTAATCCACCTAGAAACCTGTCCATCTTCCTTTCTTCAGTGGCCACGTCATATTGAGAGTAACGTGACAAGTCATTGAATTTCTGCAAATATTCCCCCACCGACTGACTTCCTTGGAGGAGCGCGAGAAATTCACACTGCTTAGTCTTCATAATTACCGTAGGGAAGTGATATTTCCGGAATTGCTCCTTGAATCATGAGCAGGTAATTTCTTCATCAGCAGTCCCCATGGCTTTTTCATTTTCCCACCATATAGTAGCAGCGCCTTCCAGATAATGTGTTACAAATGGAACCTTATCCTCTTCATCAGTTCGAGCAACCCTAAGCTTCTTTTCCATAGTTCTCAGCCAATCATCTGCATCCAAGGGATCAATGGCCTGACTGAAACTGGGAGGCTTAGTCCTTTGAAAATCGGATAACTTGGAGTGATGGCCCGGCTGATTTCCATTCTGTCCAACCATTGCTTGAATACTTCTGAATATTTCCATCAGATCATTATTTTGTCTTTCCTCCAACATACGCATAATTTGCTTGATGGAGGGCGGATTTGGCGATGGAGGCGATGGTGGAACGTAATGCTCGGTTGATTGTCCTGCCTGTCGTGCGGAACGCCGAACAGGAGAACCCTCGCGAACGTTGCTACTGCAGCCTCCCCGCGTCATCCTAATATGATTTTTCCCAAGTCAACGCAACTGAGATGAGAAGCATTCAACATAAACTGGGGGGAAGCCAGCAACAAAAATCCAAGTAAACCGAAAAGGCGAAGAAAATACGGCGAATAAAATAAAGTCCAACATAATTATACATAGACTCATACATGAAAGATAACAACATGCCAGGTCCAACTACCCTCATACATGAAATGAAACATCATGACTCATACGACTACATCCATACTCCATCCTGACGACTGCGAATACTCAGAAGCTCTACTGCTCTGCTGGTGTTGCGGGGTCCTCTCCTGAAGCGGACTCGGATCCTGAACTGACGAGGTTAACGGAGACCTCCGGGTTAAAAGTGACACGACGACGCTGCCTCGAGGGCTCTCCCTCTGGGGAAGGTGGAGGGTGAATCATCGGGGCTACATGAGTGGCGAAAAGTGAAACCCACTCAGCAGGAGCACTAAGTGGACTCACAGTCGCGGTGCCCGAGCTACTCGGAGGAGTAACCGGAGAAACAGGGGGTCTAGAACTGGCAGGAATATAGGGAGTAAATCCTACAGATTGTGGAGTAGTGGCTGAGCTAGCAGAGACTAAAGCAGAGGCTAAAGCAGTACGGGCACGACTTAGCTCACGAGCCAGCTCGTATATTAGAAGATAGCTAGTAGTGATGTAGCTAGAAAGGTGGCTAGCTACACTATCAGACTCCGGATCAATGACAGGGAAATGGACACGACCATTATCATGGAGAGAAGGATAGTAATGGAAACCTGGGTGGTTCTGCATCTGGACCTTGTTGTAGCGGAGCTCAACAAGTACCTCGAATGCAGCAAACTGGACAGCCTGAGAAACGGTAGAAGCGTGGCCGCTTCGAGAGGTACGAGTGTAAGAGCTGGAATCGGAACTGGTGCATAGAGTAACCATGGTGTGATACTCATACACTGAGTCAGCTAGGCGCTCCTAGTACACACGATAGACTGGATCGTCTCCGTGAGGGTACAGCCGATGCCACACGTTACGAAGGAGATGCGGTGACGTGTATGGCATCAGCTGCAACTGGCACGGATACAACACCAGAGCCATCTAAACTCAAACCATTAGCAAGTTAGCGTAAAAGTAAAATCAGTACATGAATGCAACAACCAGCTACAATTATTACCGGCAATCAGCTACAACTCGTATCTAACATCCAGTTAACTCGGCTTAGTCTAGCGTGGCCTACAGTCAGCACGGCTCTGATACCAAGTGTTGTGGCACCCCGGCTCAGAGCGACCGGTTTACCTTGCATTGCCAGCCCAGAGACCTTGTCGTCTGGCAACACACAACAACTTGGTACAAAAAAACAACCGCTTTATTCATGCTAGCGGAGCATAGTTTATATTACAACAGTTAGCGAGGCCAAGCAGCACACACGGTGCGGCTGAACAATATGTACATTACTTAGTGAACATAAAGGGGCCTCAATCATGACAACTACACGGCAGCGGAACAATGTCGTAGCGGAACTCCATAGCACAGGGTCACGGATGTGGACATGATCTAGACTCGGACAACACTCCTTTCGAACGAGACTTTCCTGAAATCTGGCATGACACGCTAGGTCAGTACATTGAATGTACTTGCAAGCTCACACAAGCATAAACATAATGACAAACAATATCATGATATTTAACCATTTAATCAACAATGCAACCATATATCCAACATGCTGTGAATAGGCTCAACTGGTACTCGTCCCACGGACTTGCTTACCGGACGTGATCATTTCCATACCACAAACATGATGCTCTCAAAAACACACTCGTGATCCTTACGATGATCACAACCCGACAAACTCATGGCCCGTGATCCTTACGGCGATCACAACCCGACCAACTCATGGCCCGTGATCCTTACGGCGATCACAACCCGACCAACTCATGGCCCGTGATCCTTACGGCGATCACAAGCTGACCAATACTTATCCCAACTCAACACGATGGCCTCACTGCCATCCTCAGTACAAAATTAGTGTGCAAATTTATTAAGTGTTGACCCATGGTGAACCCTAGTTTCGAGCGTGTCCGTAACCGTGGACTCAGCTATCGATAGATTAAAACACTCTGCAGAGGTTAGTACACTGTACCCACACTACGTAACCCATGCCCTCGCACTCCCATTCGGGTGGACCAACGGCATTCCGACGAAACCATTTCATTGTCATGACACTCTCCCGGCCACTCCGACTCAGTCCCCATCAGGCTAGTCCTGGGTAGCCCCGTGTCTACCTCCAGACACCTCGACCACCGTCGTGGCCACGATCCACTCTGGGACCCGATACCAAAACTTAACTTAACAATGGGCTCACAAGGTTATGCCTACCTATCGGGCCAGGGTACAACACGCCCATAACCTTCCCTAAATGGAGGCACCGACCAGAGGAATGACAATGAAACACATTAAGGCCGTCCCATACCGGCAAATGTGGTTGCACTAGGAAAGACTCGTTTCAGCGGCACCATGACCCGGTCAACAACATATTCAAGTTGAGTTACTTATCAGCTTCAACTTAATGTGAAAATAATCGGTGTCATAATGCCATGCTATGCATCAATTAACACATGCATCACATAACCATGCAAATAACTGAATCAACCACGCTCCCACGGAGCCATCATCAATTCATGCTAATTCTCTGGTTAAGATTACACCTCACTTAAACCAAAATCATTTCTAGCAATATCATCATTTTTCATCATGCAAGGATAATAGTGAAACTAATTATTAAACTCCATGACCATATCCTTTATTCATTACTTGTAACCAAGTTCTTCTTAGCTTATCAACAAGATTTACTTCCAACTTTCGGTAATTCAAGCATTTTAACATGACAAGCATCTAACAGAATATAATCATTATATAACAAATTTTAAATGCATAAATATTCATAAGTTCAAGTAGGAAAATCACAAATATTGAAGTGGCACTATGAAAATGTTGTTGTGGCTTGCCTTAGTGCTGATGAGGTTCACAAAGCTCCTGGTGATCCTCAAGACAAGCTGGCTCTTCTGAAAATAATCAAAACCACCAAAAGAAAACATCAAGAAACCTTCTGAAAATTACCAGAAAATCTAGACAGCAAGGAAAAATCCCATCTTTTGGGTGTTGTTAGATTTTTGGACACAGAACACAATGCAAAAAGAATCAATGCATTTGGATATAAAAAGTTATGGCTATTTGAAGTTTCCTGGATTTTAAATGAATTTGAAATAAATATTAAACATACTGGGGGGGGGGGTGACGTCGAAGGCGTAAACACCCGGGGCACCACCACTCATACCACTTCACGCGCGTAATGAGTGGCTGACAAGCGGGCCCCGCTAGTGAGGCCAGAGGGAGGCGAGAGGGAAACAAAGGGAGGCGGCGCTTCGCCGGAGCACATGCCGGTGATGAGGCTTCTTGGAGTCAAACGAGAGGGAGGGATAAACGAAGGAGAAGGTTGCGCACTTGCCCGTACCCGTAGCGTAGCTAGAGGTGACTGGACGGCGTCGGAATTGTCCTCTCCAACGGAGGCAGAGGGCGAAGGTTGTCGGACACGAAGATGACGGCGGCTTGGAGTGGCTCCAGGGGCTCCAGCGGGGTGGGTTGGCCTCACTATTGAGTGGCGGAGGCCCTGGCAGGGCGCCTTGGCTTGGGAGGGGTCGGAGCTGCAGGGACGATCCAGAGGGGATCGCCGGCGAGCTCGGCTTCGGGACGGCAGCCCGCGCCTGTAAAACTACTACCTCCATTCTGGTTTATTAGTCCCCATCGTACTTTGGGTCAAAGTTTGTCCATGAATTTTACTTCTTAAAATGTGAATGGAAACGAGATTTTGTTATATCCAAACAAAAAAGGACTGGCGGGAGTGATTGCTCTGACATGGACGCGACCTCTCATAGCGCAGGCATTGAACCGGCGCGCTGGCCAAGAGGGCCGCACTCGCTGCAGGCCCGGCTGAGCACGCCTCCTCGCCGCGTGCAACCAACTTAAGACTGCCCCGCCTGCCTTCATTGAATCCGCGCGTGTGCCGTCTACACGTCCTTCCGCGAACCGGCAGGCATTTTAGAACACAAAAAATGACTAAAACATAATTAATTTACGCATGGTCTTGACTTGTTGTGCTCGCACTTGTAGCAGGAACTAGTAGAGGTTTTTCTTTATTTATAACTCTCCTCACATATTTTTTTGTCTTTGAAGTGAATCATGGTTGTGGACATTATGTATGAATGTGCAGATATCTGTGAACATGAGTTTGATGTGGAAGTTGAACTTGGAATGTCGGGCTTGCGCGTGAACTATACCATGTCCAATGCTTCGTCTGTTATTGTTTGGAAAGTAATTGCTGTTATTACATGACCCAAAAAAAACATTTTGTGCCACATCAGTAGATGCACAGACATCACAACAGGCATGATGACTGGATAAACATTTGAACCTAGCTATTATGAAGGGAATTTTGTATTGACAACAGTTTTAGATAGCAGGAGACGCCTAGCCTGCTCTGCCTCTGCTAGCTTATTTCTGGCTTCTTCTATCTCTTCTTTGGCTTGGGTGAAGAGAGCATCTGATTGCTCTTTTCGCTTCTTCAGGAACTCAGCTGCATTCCCAAGGGCTGCTGCATGCTTTCTTTCATCCATTACTAATGCCACGAGGACACGAACAGCTGACGACTCCACCTGGCTTGTGTGTAATCCAGCATCATCTAGGAATTTGCACCTTGTGTCTAATCCAGCATCATTAGGGAACTGGCACCTTGTGTGTAATCCAGCCTCATTTTGGAAACATGAACTCAAGGTTGACCATACTTCCCTCCTCGCAGGAACTGCATCCTGACAAGAAGTTACTTCTTTTTTAGATCAATACTCAGAGAAACCTAGATCCATTTAGTAGAAGCCAGATAAACAGAACTCGGAGAAGTGAATTCAAAAGGAAAAGAAACATAAAAACAGACTACAAGGTGAGAACACCTACTTCCTACATGAAGTTAAAAACGAAAGCATTAGGACGATTAAGACTCTTCTTATTACACATCGAAGAACATCACGCTTAAGAGAAACAGAAACTACAACATATACACATCAAAGAACACGAGGCTAAACGGACGTAATTGAAAGGGTGTTACTTACCAAAGCTCATTTTACAGGTTCAGTGCAGCTCCTCTTTAACTTGCCATGCTCCTTGAAGATGTCCCGAATATCCCGTGTTTGGTCTTCATTGCTCCTCTGCATGTTCACACTCGTGGTTTTAAAATCTCAACATGGCAAGAAAAATACTACTAGTAATACTCGCGCATCTTGTGGGCAACATTAAAGCACTCGTCTGCCATGTTAGAGCATCTCCAACAGAATCACAACGCGTGGCGCTTTAAAAAAGTGTTTACATTGGTGATATCGAGAAGTAGATACTAGAGAGTAGAGGATAGTTCTCAGCATAGATAGATAAAAAAAGATAATTCAACTACTCCTCGTCGCCCGACTCCTCCTCGGTGATGTCCTCCTCCAACGTCTGACTGTAGGCGTGAAAATACCGATCGTCGCCGGATTCCCAGGGCGACGCTGCTCCTAGCCTCATGTTGAATTGAGTGTCCACTTTTCGCCTACGCTTGTCCTTGCGATAGGCGGCTCGCTCCGCCCTCCTCTTATCCCTCTCCGCCCTCCTTTGCGCATAGAACTCGCGCTCGTTGATGATGTCCTGCGGCAAGTGTTGGCGCCACAGCGCAATGGCTTCCTCGTCCATCTCGGTAATGCCGAGACGGTGCTCCCGCCTCCGGTTGTCGCGATGATCCTCGTCGGTGCTAAGCCGCGACAGAGGCGCGAGCTCCTGCGCCCGCTCCCACATCAGCATGTTGGGGAAGTTCAATGTTCTATGAGGCCACCGGAGGCGCCACGCCGCCGCGTCGTATGTGCGGGCGGCCTCGGTGGTGGTGTTGAAATTGCCGAGGCCGAGGCACATCCCGGAGGGGCGTGTGCGGACGCCGCAGTATCCCCAAGTTTCCCGACGATGCGGCGGCATGATGGCGCAGCGGCGGTGAGGCAAAAAAGGGCGAGGAGAGAGTGGTGGCGAGGCACAGAGCGGTGGCAAGGCATAGAGCGGTGGGAGGGCGTTGGATTTTATTAAGCGCGCCGGATGCCGGGCGCCAAAACTAGCGCACGCCCGACCACTTTTTCCCGCGCGCGCGATCCTTTCACGATGTCTCTGCTATCTCTACTCTCTTCTCTACGGTTATATTTATTTAATATTTATCTCTACTTCCTTTACTGTCTACTTTTTTTTCTCTATTCTTTTTTTTCTTGCAATATAGGCCGTCCGATTTATATCTGACAGTTAGGAAGGAAACAAATGGGAATTTTGCAAAAAGATACCCATACCCCTCTCTAGATTTGCAAATAAGGCCTTCCCTCATTCATTCTTTTCTCCCACAAGATAAACTACTCATACAAATGCATCTTGATGCGTGCAACGCATGGGCATCTTGCTAGTTATAAAAACCTTTCCATCATTTGCCACACTGCTGGTTGCAGATGAAAAACCTACCCAAGCACAACGCGATACAGGAGCGACGCACAATTACAAGCAGATATTCTGTTGGACAATGGAGGCTATAACCAATTACTTTTATGGGAACAATAGCACCCAGGAAAATTGAAGGGTAGGTATGAACAAAACTAGAACTCCACATGTACTACTAAGTGATTCAATACACACATTACCAATCAAGGAGGAGAATGATGGTTGCGGCGGCCTCTATGAGTCATGGTCGGCAACGGGAGTCAGTTCATTGTCCACGACGGTGGTACTTCTGCACTTGGCATCGGCTTCCGGGAAGCAGATCCGAGACTGTGGAAGACGATGTCGGGGAAGAGGCTCCGTCTATGACGACGACGGTGGACCGGCTCCAGTGCGGTGTACGAGGTCGTCGATGAGGCAGATGCGCTGCGGTGGACGAGTGCGCCGATGTAAAGGGGAGGAGCATGAAGGCTGCGGTGCCATGGAGAAGTCTATTTTGCGGTGGGGATAGAAAATGCGGAGTATTCAGGTGTACTACTCTGGGTGCCGGGGTGGGGCTGGCTGGGTAGGGTGAACCTGAAGCTACGAAAACAGCCCCCTACCAAGCGTCATCCGTAGGCCTGTTCCGAAGGCTATGATGGTAACTTCCCACTGCTCGAATCAGGGTCGCGGGAGATTTTCCCGCCGACCTCAAAATTTTGTGACACTGGACTCCCCGTGTGGCGTGTTGAGTGATTCGACTAAGCAACTAGCGAGTAGTAGTAGTAAACTCTGCATATTAGGTTTGACCGAAGTCAAACTTCCTAAAGTTTGACCAAGTTTATATAAAAATATAAACATTTACCATAACAAATATGTATGATGTGGAAGTACATTCAATAATGAATCTAATGGTATTTATTTGTTATTGTATATGTTAATATTTTTTTGTTATAAGCTTTCTGAGAGTTTACAAAACTTGACTTTGACCAATGCTAATATGCAGACAAATAAAAACAGAGGGAGTACACATTTGTTTTCTTAGTTTGTAGTGAACTAATCATTTGTTGAAATTGTGAAATAAATATATTAGGCTATTGACTTCGAATGTAATGGTCTATACAATTCAATAGTTACAATCATTGTCGAATCCCAAGATGTATACAAGGTCTATAGTACTTCACAACATGCTCAAACTCACATAATCCCAGTCAAATGAGAATCTAAATGCATTTCATAGTTATTACTTTGTAGGATGCAACAAAAACAACCAAAGGTCTACATCAGTCATTATAGAAGCAACATTTTGACATATCCCATTGTGTGAATGGAATTTGCAGAGAGAGCTTTTGAAGATGGAGCGGATAGGGCGGGAAAGATTGTATGTATGTGGATGAGAGAGTAGGAGACAAACCTAGTGAGACAGAGAGAGAGAGAGAGAGAGAGGAAGAAGTTAGGTCTGTGAGAAAGATGGAGACATGTAATATATGTGAGATGTGTGTGCATCCGGATTCTCTATACGTGGAAGGAGAAGAGACAACATGTTTGATGAGAGAGCTGGAAAAACATGGACGAGAGGGGAAGGATCTCATGGGTTGAGGGATTGACAATTTTGTGCGGGGGAGAGAGGGATTGGTAATTTTGTGCAAGAGAGAGAGAGAGGGTGGGGGGAGGAGTCAGTCAGCCGTCATCACATCACCCTGCTTCCAAATGACCCCGCATTCTCTAGCGCGGTGCGGTCGCCGTCTTCGATCTGCTCGATGCCCTCTTTGAAGATTGAGGTGTTGTGCATGTTGGGTTGCAAAGAAGCACAAGCGAGAGTGGTCGCTGTATAACCATGGATGGGGATGAATTGTGTGCTCGGGGGAGTGTGTGTGTGTTGTGCTGCGTGTGTGTGTGTGTGTCAAATATTGAGCGAAAACAAACCTAAGGAGAGAAATGGGTATACACGAAGAGATTGTGCGGGCCTTGAGGTGGGCAGGGGCCGAGTGAGGGTGTCAAAATGTGCGCGTTGATGCATATGTTGCATGCGATCGTGCGAGGGACGGACGAATCGAGAGAGATGGTTGTTGTGTTACGGGTGCTCCTCTCTCTCTCTCTCTCTCTCTCTCTCTCACACACACACACACACACAAGTAAACTAGAAGACCGTTCTCTCATGTATACACAACGTATCAGCATATGTCTATGTCTCACTCATGCATGATCATTTGCACATTCACACCTCTCTATGTCTGTATCACACACACACCATCTCCACATTGCCCTTCCGCCACAACACACATATGGACACATACACACGTTCTCTCTCAATCACACACACAAAATAAGTATTAAAAAAAACTAGGGCGCACCTAAAACGTCCAAATCCAAATAAACACAAACTGGAGCTAAATTCAAATATATGGAAATATTACAACGTCAAGAACTTTCCCAGGAAAAAAATGTTGAGTAATATTCGAGGATTGTTTTCACACACACAAAAAGGTTCGGTGGATGTCCTTCGAGCGCGACACGGTGACACACTGTTCGATCGACCGCGCGGTCGCGGTTCACACGCTTGCACAGGATTCCATATCGTGGCTGTGGTACTAACTTCAATTATTTTTTAATAAAAGCGCTGCCTAAGTCTAATGTTTACGTGTACTAGTACGGTTTTCTTTTAAGTTTGACCAATCTCATATAAAACTAAAGTAAGCTCCCATACGCGCACTCATCAATATGCCGCCGCTGCTCTTGCCCATGCCGGCGCCCGCATGCTCCGGCCAACAATTTCTCGCACATCACCGCCGTGTCGCCGCCATCCCTGTGCCATGAAGCCGAAGGCTCGCCCACTCATGTCGTCTGCAGTCCCTCCTCGCCATACCGCCGTGCTGCCAAGCACGTGAGCAGCTGGTGGAGCCGCGTCTATGCACGCAGCGTACGAAGAGGAGGACGAGCGCTTCCTCTAGCACGCCGGCAAGGAGGAACTAGCGTGTCATTGTCGTCTTCGCCCGCGTGGAGGAGGCGCGCATGGTGGCTGTCGCGGCGGAAGCCGGTCGCGCGCGCGTCGAGCCCGCAAACCGGGTGCGGACGCAGAATCTACCTTCGAGACCTTGAATGCCACGTGGATCCTACAATTTGAAGGAGCAATTTGGGTCAGTTGACTCATGTGAGTCGTTTGATGCAACATGGATGGCTAGAAGGGCTTCTTCCACCTCTTATGCCGTCTTCTTCCTTTGCTCCGTCGAACTTCTTTCACAAATTGACTGACCCAAATTATACTACTAGTACGAACGTATTAAGTACAGTAGGAACACGAAGGTACGAGCAGTAGTACCAGCTGCAAGAAGAACAGTAGTAAGACATAGTACTAGTACTACTCTACGTACTAAAGAGTTCAAATAACAAGAAAGAACATAAACATAGTTCTGCTGGGGCCTCAGCACAACACACCCTTGAAAATAAACTAAGCAACTAGTCCGCTTGACACTGTAGTAGAACTAGCATGAGCGACGACACTGCCACCTACTCGGAGTCCGAGTCCACGTCCTCGACTCCGTCCTCGTCCCTCTTCCTCTTCCTCTTCGCTGACGCTTCTTTGCTTGAACCGGACACTGGGCTCTGCTTCTTCATCCAACCCATGTAGATATTTAAACAAAGGTAGGCATCCATTGCTGCGTACATGATGTGATCTTCATCTAATGTCTTTGACTCCCATGCATGATGAAACTCGTGATGAGGTTTCTTCAGTTTAGCGTATGAAGGATCAATCATGGCTGCTGCCAGGGTCAGCATTGAAGGTTGAGAGGAGGACACCAGGCTTTCCTTCTAGAGATCAAAGGGCTGGCCTACAACGAGACCTATCCGACGCAGGACATCCCTGTCATTCTTAAAGCCTACAGTAACGAATTTCACTCTTTTGTCCTTGAGGAAGTTCTTAAAATCCTGGCACTCAACGTCGGCATGGCATATGTGGTAGACCAAGCAAACATTATGTACGCAAACCTGGATCATGGCGGGCTTCTTCCTCACTTCGTCCTTCAGATCCTTCTCTCGTCCCAGGACTGTGGTGTACTCAACATCTAGCCCAGCGACCCACTCATCCGTTAAACTGTTGAACATGCATAGGAAGCGAGCAAGCCATGCTTTCACCGTCGCGGATCCACGTGTGTAGATGACGATGAACTGATCGTCGGTGATGGCTCTAACCTGGTACTCAGCGGCGACCATGGAGATTTGGGAGGCCATGGATTTTGGAGGAGGGTTAGGAGAAGTTGAACTGTTGTACCCCGCAAAAACTGGGAGCGAACTAATGTGGAAGGACGGGACAACTAGGAGCGAACGGTTGTGAGGTAGAAGACGGGGATGAGTAGGGCGTGCGAATGGCGTGGGGTTGTTGGCTTCCCGGGTGGATAAACGGCTGCAAGCCCCCAAAGAGTTCTCGAGAACTATGCGGGACCCACTAGATGTCATGTCTACTAGACCCATATCGTAGGCCTGACGGTATAGCTTCTGCCTGTTCGCACGCCATGCCGGCGCGTGGATGTAACTTCACTTAATTCCTTCAACCGCCGCGCCTCCCACGACCTTCGCCTCCCTCGCGCGGTCGCGCCCTTTGAGACTTTGACCTGCTATAAATGAGCAATTGTTTTTGCCTACTCCGCATGCATGATACTCCCTCTGGTCCTTTTTTACTCCCGTCAACCGTTTGCAAAGTGTTTGACCAAATATATACTTTTTTTGAACACCACCTTATATTAATTAACCAGCCACACCAGTACACTCATTCGATACAATATTCACCATAGAGGGCGGTACGTTATTTACAAGAATACCATCTAATCTATTGTCAAAGCTATACTTAGCGATTAAGTGTGCCACCTTATTGGCCGAACGGCTAATCTTTGACAATTGAAGATTGTTGATCAACTTCGAGATGCTCAACGCTTTCATCTTCAGGTCATGCATAGTAGACATGTCATAGTCCCCCGATGCAAGAGACGCTACCACAAAAGCGCAATCAGTCTCTAAAATTATAGTATTATGAAGAGAAATACCTATGTAGAGACCGGCAATGCAAGCCCTAAGCTCTGCTTCCTCCATGCTTTGACAGGCATCAATGAAATCCCACGACCAAATTTATACTAAAAATATCAATATCTAAAATACTGATTATAATGAGTATAAGAACTACGTTTTATAATGAGTGTAAAAATATTGATTTGACATTGTGAATGTTGATACTCCCTCCATCTAGGTGAGTAAGTCATCTTAGGATGTGCACCGTGACCAAGGAGGAGGGGAAAACGAGAGAAATTAATGTTTATTTTCTAATTAAATAGTATTGCATGCAATGAACTAACCACTGCATGTCATGTTTGATAGTCTCAGGTCATTAAAAGCATGCACACCCTCATCTCTTATTGGTTGATATGTCAAGAAACAAGAAACGAGGTAGAAGTTAATGCACCACGCCTACGTGTTTTGGGATTATTTGGTTTTAGTAAGATGACTTACACACCTAGCTATTAGAGTACCACTACCTCCCTTCTAGTTTAAAGGGCTCGACTCAAAAATTTCACCTACTCTTAGCAAGATAGTAGAGGCGGTGGAATAGTTTTTGAGGTATACAAAAGTACTCAACTAATGCTATCGTTCTTCACAAAAAAATGTGTTTACCAATGCATGCATGAACACAAGTTACTCTAACCCCCCTCTCTTCTTTAATTCTTTGCCACATCAACACGTTTGCTATTCCCGTGTGCATGATACTAGCTAAGATACCACCATGATGGCCAGCCTTAATCATCGCATGCAATAATTTAGTGCACCTTGAAATATGAACATGTGTGGGGCGTGTATGTTCTTAATGACTTGAGACTATACCTAGCCCGGCATGCAAGATGACTTATTATGCACCGTTCCTCATACTTGCAGGAAGCCCGTTCGTCTCCAAATCTTTTCCTCTCCATGTGTGGAAACAATATGCCTGCCAAACTCTCCTTCTCCCTCCGATGGTCCCACCACTCCACCCCGTGTGAAAAAATCTGCATGCATGACTCTCCTCCCCCCACGCTCGTCCAATCCGTTGTGACCAGCAATATTCCACCCCTTCACTCCCCTGTAATTTAATCCAACAAATATGCCCACGTAGCTTTTACTTAACTTTAGGTGCACTAGGTCACTGACATACGGGCCCAACAGTGTACTGGCCCACATGTCAGTGACACAACTGGTCCTGCAGTTAAGTCAGTGCAGCTCAGTCCATATCTTACGTAGGTGTGCCATTGCTCGCTATAAATACTGCGCCTCCCACGACATCACTATCTCCTCCCCCTCACATTCACGTTCATCGCTATCTCCTCCCCCTCCCTCTCACGTCGACCACCATGGCATCGCCCCTCCCAAGCCCTAGGAGCCCCTCGCTGCACCGCGCGGACGGTCATGCGTCGCCGTTCCGTTCCTCGCCGCCACTAGTCGAGGAGGATGCGTCGGCGTTCTGCTCCTCGCCGCTACGCGATGCGTCGCCATTTCGTTCTTCGCCGCCACTAGTCGAGGAGGACGCGTCGGTGTTCCGCTCCTCGCCGTGACGCGATGCGTCACTGTTCCGTTCCTCGCCGCCACTAGTCGAGGAGGACGTGTCTGCGTTCCGCTCCTCGCCGCGATGCGTAGAGGTGGACGCGTCGGCGTTCCCAATCTCTCCAGCACGCGCATCGGAGGATGCGTCGGCTCCCCGCTACAAGGAGAACGCCACGCCGCCCGCCGAGGCCCCCAGCCTTGAGGAGCTTTGGAAATAAATGGATGTTGCCTTGTGGGAGGCTTTGCCTCCAGCAGAGCGCGCCAAAATAGAGGCGAAGAAGAAGGCCGAGGAAGAGAAGCGCATCACGCAACAAGCTTTCTGGGAGATCTATGTCGCGTCTGAGAGAGTCAAGCAATTGGTTCTTTGGCAGAAGGCTCGTGCGAGGGCCATGAGGGTGGCGGAGGACGCTCGTGCCAACGCCCTGAGTGCAGTATGGCCCAAGCGCCTCATCTACACTTGGCGGTACGTGGACCGGGTGCACGCTTCCAGCCAGGAGGAGTACGTGTTGGCGCCGGATCACCACACCGGTGAGATAGCGCTCACCCGCCGGCAAGCCACCAATCAGCACCTCGCGAGTTGCGAGGCTGAGGAAGAGGCGTTGTGTCGGCGCGCTGGGAAACGGCCGCGCACCAGGGCACTCGTGGAGCGCTGCAAGCGCTCCTACGAGCGTCATGGCTTTTAGGAGGAGTATAATTTTTGTTTCGTAAGGCGATCTCATTAGTTTTGGGACGCAAATGATAAATCTCGAACGTTCAGGAATTTTTAGCGTCCTTAATTAAGTATGTAAAAGGGAAAGTTTGGAAATGTTGTGTATTATTACGCATTTTGCAAGTATGTGCATATAGCACAAACTTTACTATATACTATCGGACTACACGTCTCTCTCGATATGTGCTTGCAGACTGTGCTACTCCCTCCGTCCAGGTCAATAAGTCATCTTTGGTTGTGCACGGTGACCAAGAAGGAGGGAAGACTTGTACACCTAGACAGAGGGAGTACTACTATTACTTATGTACGTGCAAATGCACGTTTTAACATTACGATGCGGTTTTTGTAAAAGTAGAAAAACAACACTAGTCAAGCTTGTGAAACTATTCAATGCAAAACAAATGCAAAAATGCTCGTTTGATTGTTTACTTTTAGCTTCCTTCTATGTGGTTATTTCTCTGTCGTACTTTGTACGGAATATCTCACTGGTTGAAAAGGCATGCAAATTCCCAAACCGCTTCCTACACCCTGTATCAAAGTTTTTGCCTAACAAGTTGTGTCGTGCAATTGGAAATCCAACTTGCGTACTACTACTAGTAGGAGTACCAGGGGCCAGTTCTTTTAGGCTTCTAGATTAGTAATCCCATAGCTACTACCTCCGTCCTGGTTTATTGGTCCCCATTGTAATCTGTGTCAAATTTTGATCATAGATTTACCTAATGAAATGTTAGTGCATGTCACATGCACTACTCCATCCGTCTAGGTGAGTAAGTCATCTTAGGCTATGCACCGTGACCAAGGAGGAGGAGAAAACGAGAAACGTTAATGTTTATTTGCTAATTAATAGTATTGCATGCAATGAACTAACCACTGCATGTCGTGTTTGATATCTCAAGTCATTAAAATCATGCACACTCTTTATCTCTTATTGGTTGATATGTCAAGAAAAAAGAAACGAGGTAGAAGTTAATGCACCGCACCTAAGTGTTTTGGGATTATTTGGTTTTCATAAGATGACCTACACACCTAGATGCACCGCGCCTAAGTGTTTTGAGTAACATTTTATTAGTAAAATCTTTGGTCAAAATTTAGCACAAACTACAATGGTGAGGAATAAACCAGGACGGAGTAGTAGTTTAGAAGCCCAAATAAATGAGTGAGGCACCTTATTGTTACTCTCCACTGTGACTAGTCTTGTGGGAAAAGCCGGGGAAGCCGCCAAAAGAACTGGCCCTAGGAGTAGTATCTAGGGATCGAGTGTGGGAGATGAACCGGAGAAAGTAAATGCAGAGAGATGAAATGCAAAAAAGACAGAGGGATGTGATAGTTGCTTGTCCGTTTATTTTACCAGGCCATTTATTACTGGGAGTGGTTGGGTTTTGTGATATGACGGCTTTACTGCCGCGCCACGAGCGGGGTGAGAGGTGAGACTCCCGTGCAGCGCCGCCCTCTACACTTGTACTACATCGGTCGTGGTTTATTAGTCCCCCATAGAATTTGACTGAAGATTTAACTGACAAAATGTTAGTGCATGTCAACAAAAACTATATCGTTGGATTCGTATTTGAAGATAGTTTTGAATGATATAATTTTAGGTGACATGCATCAGTATTTATCGTACTATATATAATGTTAGTTCAATTTTTGGTCATACTAATCTATAGTAGTAAGGTGCCTGTGTGTTGCACCGAAGAGTGAAATGCATTGATCGGGGAGTTGTTTATTTTGACAAAGGATGTGGGGGTCATCTCATGTGTAACGGGTATCGATAGGTTTCTTCGAATATTATCTCATCTCTAGAGCTCACAAACATCCGGGTGAAATAGATAAAAAGGTATCTTTTGCAAACAAAAGTGTTCAACTGTTTTTTTGACACCTCAAACAGTAGGAGAGGCTCCTACTGTATATATTGAATTAAAGTATCAAAAAGTTTAGTACAATGTCATAACCTTACATCCATAGCCATGATAAAATTAAGGGTATATGTAGGTAGCCTAAGTAAGTACTAGACTATGGGGCAACAAAGGATTGAATAAAAGTTGAGAGGAAATGTTTGTGTTTCTCTTTAGCTCTATGTATGAGTAGAGAGAAGTCCTCTTTGAATCTTCTTGCCCTTATCCAACCGTGGGGTCAATTCTCCTAAAGTGCTTGTTGTTTCTTTCCTTCCACAAACTCCAGGAGGCATATAGAAAAATCTCCATAAACATTTGGTTGTTCCATACGGACTTGGCTTCCTTGATCCAGTTTAGGCGATCTCCATTAGCTGTCCAGTGGATATTCTAAGTGTCCCAACAGGCTGAACTGAAGTGGCAAGTAAAGATCATATGTTCAAATGTTTCTTCCTCATTGCTGCCACACAGAATGCAACCATAATTGTCCCCGATGTTGTAGTGTCTTCTCTTCAACATGTTTCTGGTGTTGAGGCGATCAGAGAGAAGAAGCCAACCGAAGACTTTGATTTTCATTGTGGCTGAAGATTTCCAGAGCCATTTGTAGCTAATATGTGCTGTGGCCTCACGAAAATAGAATTTGTAGTATCTTTTGGCAGTGTATATCTCAGAGCCCCACTCGTAGATCCAGGTGTCCATGTCATCACCCTCACCAATGCCAACATGCGCTGTGATCTCCTGGATATGACGTAGCTCATTATGTGCTTGCATGGACAGTGGTAGGTGAAAGGTTTCATTGAGATTGGTGCACCCAAGAAAGTCTCGAACAGAGATGTCTTCAAGTTTGGCATAAGAAAAGCACGTGTGTGTCAATCAGCAAGGACATCATCCAACCATAGATCTTTCCACATAAGCATAGTATCTCCTTTGCTAACAATCACTTTTGATATTCCTCTATAGATGGGTGTGAGTTTGAGAACATCTTTCCACCAGAACGATCCGCATGGATCTGAAGCGTGTGGGCTTTTGTCATTGTAGTATGTGGACCAAATCAAGTCAACCCACGGTAGATCCCAGTGATTATAGAATTTGTGCAGGTATTTCATGAGTAAAGCATCACTTTGGGTTTGTAAATCAAGAACCCCGAGACCCCCACACTCTTTTGGTCTGCAAACCATTTGCCATTAAGGAAATGAGTTATATTTTTCCCCATCATCAGTTTTCTTGGTCCAGAGACATTGTGTTCTGATTTTATCCAACAGATCAATAATTTTCGGTGGCAGTTTGAGGGTGCAAAGGGCAAAGATTATAAGGGACGTGATTACCGAATTGAGAAGAGATAATTTCCCTCCATAGGAAATTATTAACAGCGTCGCCGAAAGTCTCCGTTGAACTCCACAAACCAATGGCATGAGATCTTGTACTATAGGTTTAGAAGTACCCATGGGCAGCCCGAGGTAGGTAAAAGGTAACTTTCCCACCACGCTGCCAAAAATTTGCGCAATATTCTGAGCGATGGAGGCATCACAGTTCATGGGAACGAGAGTAGACTTGTGGAAGTTAATCTTTAGACCAATCAAAGTGGCATAATCAGTAAGAATCGTTTTGACAAGAGAAGCTTGGTCCGGACACGCAGGAAGTAGCATGATAGTGTCATCGGCGTATTGAATCACCGGGTAGTCCGATTGGTTGGGGAGGTGAAAGGGCAGCTTAAGATCATTTCTTCAGAAGGAGTCATTGATTGCAGCCTGCAATAAATCTGCCACCAGGACAAAGATTAGGGGGGACAGGGGATCACCTTGGCGCACCCCACAAACACAATTAAACTGTCTGCCCGGGACGCCATTAAGGAGCATAGAAGACTTCGTAGATGAGAAATTTGTTTTGATCCATCCCAGCCATTTATCATTGAAACCCATGTGTTTCATGATTTCCAGGATAGCATCATGGTCGATGGTGTCAAACGCTTTTGCAAAATCTAGCTTGAGCAGTACTATTGGCTTTTTAGAAGATTGGCATTGGTATATGTACTCAAAAGCCCAAGCAAGGCAATCTTGAATAGACCTCTTTTTCAGGAAAACGTATTGGTTGCGGTGAATAATCATGAGAATGATTTTTTGTAGCCTATTAGCTAGAAGCTTTGTGATGACCTTAAGACAACAATTTAGCAGAGTGATCGGTCTAAAGTCATTAACTCCTTGTGGCGCCGAAATTTTTGGGATGAGTGTGATGAATCCATTGTTGATACTCTCCAAGTTGAGACCGCCCTCAAAAAATTGATCACATAGTGCATAGAAATCTTCCTTAATTATGTGCCAACATGATTTGAGAAATGCCCCATTAAATCCATCAGGGCCCAGAGCCCGATCCGCAGGCATTTCTTTGATGACCGATCAATCTCCTGCCTAGTAAATGGCACAATTAGGTCATCCAGCCCCTCAAATCTCTTGATAATGGAGGGAAGATAAAATTTCATCTCATGCTTAGAGGAGGTTCCAAGTCTTTCTTTAAAAGAGTGATAAATGACAGATTCTTTGCTTGCATGATCATCAATTATTGTTCAATCATGTAGAGTTAATGAGGCAATATTGTTCCTCCTGTAGTGTTCGGAGGTCATAGCTTGGAAAAATTTGGAATTTTCATCCCCAAAACAAACCCATCGAATTGTGCATCGTTTCTTCCAATATTGTTGTTGATATGACAATAGTCGTAGGATGTGGGCCTTTAGGATAATCCTAAAATTAGCCTCAGGAATTGTCAAAGGCCTTCTGTTCTCCAGCGTGTCTAGGTCAGCTAGAGTCTTGTTGGAGTTAGTAATGGCTATGGACAGTTGGGAAATGTTCTTGCTCCATTTTTTGAGGCAGTATCGCAAGTGCTTGAATTTTCTACAAAGAATGGTTGCACTATTGGTCGAACGGACGGGCTTATCCCAATCAGACTGAACAACCTCCATAAAACCAGGGTGTTGAATCCATAAAGGCTCAAATCGAAAAAGCTTACTCCTAGGAATAGAAGTTTCAACGGAGACCACGCACAGTATATGATCAGACACAGGCTTGCCTAGAGGTTTAACAACGGTGTTGGGGTATGAACTAGTCCAGCTACAAGATGTAAAAAACCAATCAAGTTGCTCCAAGAGTGGATCCTGTTGCATATTACTCCAAGTATAAGTGCGGCCTTTGATTGGTAATTCAACGAGAGATTGTGTATGTATGAAATCATTGAACGTAATCATGTCACCAATGCTCCCTCCCGGCTTGTTACGATTGTCAGGGCTGTGGATGTAGTTAAAGTCACCTAGTAGGAGCCAATCCTCATTAGCAGGTATGTTTAATGAGAATAACCAATTAGTGTAACTAATACGTGGATCACCTTGACACGGGCCGTAGATATTCACAAGCGTCCAAGCTTGGGAGGACTGTGTTGATTGAAATTTAATGACCAGGGCAAAATTTTCCGAGGCAATAACCATACCAGAGAAAACCGAACTGTTCCAAATAGTAACAATTCCACCCGAAGCCCCATGTGAAGGAACAAAAGCAAATTGGTCAAACCAACGGGGACAACAAGATTTGATAAAAGCATTATCGATCATAGGCTTCTTAGTTTCTTGCAAACATATAACCGAGCAACCACTAGCATTGATAGCATTAGAAAGTGCTAATTGTTTTTCACCAGAGTTTAACCCACGAATGTTCCAACATAACACATTCCAATTGACCAAAAGACCCATAAAGGTAATAAACCAGCAAATTAAGCCGAGAACGCAGACCCTGCCTCCTTGGACTCCAAGAGAGCAGCTTCAGTAAGTTCTTCTGGCGGGATGGTGCATTTTTGGACACCCACCTGCTGAATTACCTGAATGGGAGTAGGAGGTGGTATTTCCCGGGCTGCCTCAGCGTCCAGCTCCCTGATGATCACCGAGGAGGGAGCAGTAGGAATGTGGCGTGGTTTGACCTTTGATTGCTTCTTCTTGGTATCAAACGGAGCATGTGTAGGACCTTGAAGTATGTCTAGAGGGGGGTGATTAGACTACTTGACCAATTAAAAACTTAACCTTTTCCCAATTTTAGAGTTTGGCAGATTTTAGCTATTTAGGACAAGTCAAGCAATCATCACACTATTCAAGCAAGCATGCAAAGAGTATGTAGGCAGCGGAAATTAAAGCATGCAACTTGCAAGAAAGTAAAGGGAAGGGTTTGGAGGATTCAAACGCAATTGGAGACACGGATGTTTTTGGCATGGTTCCGATAGGTGGTGCTATCGTACATCCACGTTGATGGAGACTTCAACCCACGAAGGGTAAAGGTTGCGCGAGTCCACGGAGGGCTCCACCCACAAAGGGTCCACAAAGAAGCAACCTTGTCTATCCCACCATGGCCGTCGCCCACGAAGGACTTGCCTCACTAGCGGTAGATCTTCACGAAGTAGGCGATCTCCTTGCCCTTACAAACTCCTTGGTTCAACTCCACAATCTTGTCGGAGGCTCCCAAGTGACACCTAGCCAATCTAGGAGACACCACTCTCCAAGAAGTAACAAATGGTGCGTTGATGATGAACTCCTTGCTCTTGTGCCTCAAATGATAGTCTCCCCAACACTCAACTCTCTCTCATAGGTTTTGGATCTTGTGGAAAGAAGATTTGAGTGGAAAGCAACTTGGGGAAGGCTAGAGATCAAGATTCATATGGTAGGAATGGAATATCTTGGTCTCAACACATGAGTCGGTGGTTCTCTCTCAGAAATGGTAAGTTGGAAGTGTAGGTTTATTCTGATGGCTCTCTCCACGAATGAAGAGGAGGTGGAGGGGTATATATAGCCACCACACAAAATCTAACCGTTACACACAATTTACCAAACTCGGTGGGACCGATTCAACAGACTCGGTCGGACCGATTTAGTAAACCTAGTTACCGTTAGTGATTTTCGGTGGGACTGACATGCAACTCGGTGAGACCGATTCGGTTAGGGTTAGGGCATAACGTAATCTCGGTAAGACCGATTACTCAAACTAGGTAAGACCGATTTTGGTAATAAGCTTTCGAGAGAGTTGGTCAAGTAAACTCGGTGGGACCGATTTGCTCTTTTCGGTGAGACCAAAATGTTACAAAAGGGAAACAGAGAGTTTACATTGCAATCTCGGTGGGACCGATCGCTCACTTCGGTTAGATCGAAACGTTACGAAGGGAAATAGAGAGATTACAATCCCATCTCGGTGAGACCGAGATCCCTATCGGTAAAACCGATTTGCTTAGGGTTTGTGGCAGTGGCTATGACTTTTGGAATCGGTGGCGCCGGATAGGGAGAATCAGTGTGACCGATTTTGGCTTTAGGTTTAGGTCATTTTATGATGTGGAAAAGTAGCTGAGCGTTTTGGAGCATATCACTAAGCACATGAAGCAAGAGGCTCATTAAGCAACACCTCATCCCTCCTTGATAGTATTGGCTTTTCCTATAGACTCAATGTGATCTTGGATCACTAAAATATAAAATGAAGAGTCTTGAGCTTTTGAGCTTGAGCCAATCCTTTGTCCTTAGTATTTTGAGGGATCCACTTTCATCATCCATGCCATGCCATTCATTGAGCTTTCCTGAAATAATAGTCTTGGAATAGCATTAGCTCAATGAGCTATATGTTGTTATGAATTACCAAAACCAGCTAGGGATAGTTGCACTTTCAATCTCCCCCTTTTTGGTAATTGATGACAACATATAGATCAAAGCTTCGACAAAAGATAATAAGATTTAACAACATCGTCGCTTTGAGAAGTATGTGATAAGCAAGAGCTCCCCCTAAATTTGTGCATAGTTTAAGATTTGCTTTGGACTGCAAATGCACAATGAATTAGGCTCATGGGTTACTCTTCCATGTCACATACATCTTGGTGGAGCGCTCAAAATGATAAAAATTGAATACATGCACTCATCACCAAGCAAAGTGAATGATCACATAGGATAGATAGGATAATATCATCAAACATGCATAAGTATAGCTTATGATCAAACACATGATCATCAATGTCTCACAAGCATAGTATCTCAAGCAATCAAAAGCAAACAAGTTTAACCACCAAATAAAGTAAGAGAGAATAAAAACAACACTCTCTCTCTCGAAGCCTATGATCTATACATTTTTCTCCCCTTTGGCAACAAGTTACCAAAAAGTTCATAGAAAATGCATAGTGCTAGATCGACTCTCAGGCTTGATCTTCAGGTGGTGGTGTCCGGATAACTCCAAGAACGAAGGCTCAGTTGAAGTAGAGGGTGCTGGAGTTGATGCTGGAGCTGGTTGCACTGGAGCAGTAGGGGCTGTAGCTGGTGCAGATGATGTAGCTCTAGTGTCTTTCACAGGCACTGTAGCTGACCTCCGGGCTCTAGGCACTCTGGCAAACACATTTGTGGTCGTCTTGCCCTGCCTCTCCTACATGCCGCCTGCAGCTGCTCCACTACTGACTGAATCTCAGTTACTTTGACATCAAGGTCATGGAATTTGAGTTCCATGATTCTTTCCAGGCTCTCCTGATTCTGAGTGAGGGTGGCCAATCCCTTCTCAATCCTCAGTGTTGATGCTATTAAGTAACCAAGCTGCTCCTGCTTGTTCTTCAAGAAATACTCAGATGCCACCTCTTGAGTTGGCATCCTAGCAGCCTTCTCCTTCTTTGCCTTCTCCTTCTTCTCTTGAGCTTGAACTGATGATGGATCATTCTCATTCATGACAACCTCATTGTCCTCAAAGTCTGGATAAAGTGGAAAATGTTCCTTATCCTATTGATATTTCCATGTGCCCATCTTTGAGTTAATCAACTCCTGAATCTGAGGGGCATATCCACAGCTCCTCTTCTGATCTGATGCAGTCCTCTTAATGGTCTCAATCATAAGGCTCATGACCTTAAACTTTTGTGGCACATCAAACACATGCAACATGTTGATGGCATGCCCTCTGATCATGTTGTGCTCACCAGACTTAGGCAACAGAGTATGCCTTAGGATCCAATTGATAGTTGGCAGCCCTGACAGCAAAAAGTGGACTGATCCAAACTTGTGTGTCTCAACAGCCTTGTCTGGGATCTCCTTGTACATGTGTGCCATGGAATTGTGGTCAATCTTCTTCTTTGCATAAATGTCCAGGTCATCATCATCTTCCTTTGGGGCATTTATCAGACTTGCCCATTCCTCAACAGTGGACTGGTACCTTGTACCTTCAGACATCCAAACAATCCTTCCATCTGGATAAAAGTGTGCTGTGGAGTAGAATTGCATGATAAGTTCATCATTCCAGTTGGTGAGATTTTTCCCAACAAAATCAGCAACTCCACAAGCAACAAAGCTGTCTTGCACTCCAGGATAGTGCTCTTCATTTTCCTTGATGTAGGTCCAGTCGACCCACCTCATATCACATAGTAGGGCTTCTTGTCCAACAAGATTGTCTCATAAAAGTCCCGCTCTTCCTTTGTATGGAACCTGTAATCAACAGCAGTTCTTCTCCTTGAGGCATATGGATCTTCCATCCTCCATATTCTCAACCCTGAGTCCTTCCTGATCCTCATGTCCTCAGCCACAGGATGGGCATCATTTTGGTCTGGTATCTTGGGCTTGAGCTTCCTTAGGACCTGTCCTTCTTCATCTTCTTCAACAGCAACATTTGGCACTGGGGCCATGTTCTTCTCAGCAACTGGAATACTCCTGGTATTCCTCTTAGGTGCAAGCTTGGCCTTGGGGGCAGCTTTGGGTGCTTCCTTGGGCTTAGATGTTGCAGCCCCTGATCTTATAGCATCACCCATAAGCTTTGGTGCCTTGGGTGCTGGTGCAGCAACCTCTTCTTCCTCTTCAGAATCTCTTCTCATAGAGTGCTTTCCAAGAACCTGGCCAGTTGTGGTTCTTGCTCTTTTCTTCTTGTTATCCTGACCAGCTTCATCCTCTGATTCAATGGTAAACTTCATTGTTTCTCCAGTGGGAACTTTCTTGGATTTTGAAGTTGTGACTTTCTTAGCAGGTGCCTCTTTGGGTTCAGCTTGTTTTGGCACCTGAGTGGACCTTATGACCTTGGGCATTGGTGTCCTCTTGGCAGGAACTTTCTTGTTCAGTCCAGGCTTTGTATTCTTTGCTGAGCCATACTCCTTTTTGAGCACTACTTTCTTGGAAGTAGCCTCATCCTCTTCTGCTCTATAGTCCTCATCTTCAAACTCTGAAGTTTTCTTCTTCCTTTGCCTAGTAGCAGCCTTGGGAAGATTACTTGGAGTGCTTCTGCTGCCTTCATCTGAAGTGCTGGAGGGACTAGTGCCCTGACTCATGTCAATCTGCTCTTCTGACTTGTTCTGGCTGTCACTCTGGTTTGACATGCTGGAAACACTGACTGCTGACCCTGTGAAGAGTTATAGATGAGATAGAGTGGATGAGCATCACAAAATGTAGAGATTTTTGCAAAAGAATGATTCAAAAATTCAGTTTTAGTTTTCCACAGAAAGCATTTCGGATCAACCGATTTTCAAACTCGGTGTTACTGAAGCAGTTTTGGAACCTAAACTGATGATCTCGGTTGGACCGAGTCACAGTTCGGTAGCACCGAGACTGCTAGGGTTTCACAAAGTCCTAAAATTGGTCTCACCAATCAGCAATTCTCGGTCAGACCGAGAGTCACTAGTGCAATGGCATAAGCCAAATCGGTGGGACCAAGTTTTTTAACTCGGTGGGTCCGAGATGGTTTCGGCGGAAACCTAACCCTAAAATTTTGAATCTCATCTAATCTACGGACTACATTGGCTGGATAGGAGTGTTTCAATCGTGGCAAGAATCAATAAGAACACAATGTGCTTGGAATCAGACGAGGATAGCACAGTGATCGAGTCCATACCCTAGCTTGGCGATGAACTCACTAAGACGGCAACGGCGGGGGCGAAATCCGTTGACGGCGGCAGAGACCAGCAACAGGAGGCGACTGGCGATGAGGAGACGATCCAGAGACCTTCGATGGCAGAGCGAGCTATTGCGTAGGTGAAGGGGTTCGGAGGAATTTCCAAATTTTTGCCCGTGACTATATATAGCCCGACCCTGTCGGTGTGACCAAGTGGAACAACTCGGTGGCACCGAGATGCATAACTGTGTATAGTTACAGCAAATCGGTGTGACCGAAAAGTTCAAATCGGTTGCACCGAGATTGAAAACTTAGATCAACTTAATGATCTCGGTTGGACCGAAATGAAGGAATCGGTCCGACCGAGAATCACAAAGAAGTTTTGGAAGTTTAAGTCTATGACGAATCAGCGACTCCGAGTGCTCCTCACACAGAGTGGTTCGAATCTGACTTGATCAAATTTTGTGATGTAGCATGAATAGAGTTTGAGACGAGAAAAGCATAGATAGCTAGAGAAAGTTCTTAGGCATTCTTGTCCATCCACTTGGCAAAAAGGAAAGAAGCCAAACAATCAAAACAACAAGTGGATGTCCTTGAATGAGTAAAATATGCACCAACATGCTCACACAATAAGATGGTAAATGAAATATGTGGCAAAGCATGCACAATCAATTCTAGCCTCTATCAAACAATTGGCGATGACTAGGTCATCTGTATATGAGTATATTGACTTAGGAGTCAAATGAGAACATTTGATCATAGGTCATACTCATCGTTTAAGCTCAAGTGGGGTTACCACTTTTACATAATGCATTGATATGTTCACACCATTAGAGTTTCTTTGACTCAATTCTTAGAGTTAAGCTCCCCCTAGATGTGAGATCCCCCCTTAGAGGGATGAACTAACCTTGGGTTTTGTCGATGATGACTTCATGTAGGTGTTGAAGATGCGGATACTCAATGTTGATGTAGATCATTTGGAGCAATCCTTTGGAGTGAGTTGCACTTTCAAGTTACCTACATGGGTTAGTCCCACAAGGAACAAACAAGAATATCCATAGACATAGAGTGATGCACACACAAGATGATGTCCATGAAATCATTAGATTACCTTGTCCCTTGTCTTACCAACATGAGGGTTTGTGACTCCTCGAACTAGTGCAAGATGTGGAAGTTGATTGCACTCGTTCTTGCCATAATGATATGAGTGAAGAATGTTGGCGAAGTCACCCTCAAGAACTCTCTAGTTCTTCTTCTTTGGGATCCACATCATCTTGATAGGAATCCTTGGAGTTGTAGTTGTACTTGATGAAGTAGAACTTGACGTAGTCTTGGGAACCCACTTGAACGAGGCTTTAGGTGCTTCTTCAAATGCATCAATCTCTTCTTGAAGCTTATCCTTGCCTTTGTTATTGTGGTCTTGTGGTGGAAGATCATCTTGGGCTTGTGTTCCCTTGAAGGAAGTAGGATCATACTTCTCTTGTTGAGGAACAAACTTCGTCTTGGGGTATTGATCTTCTTCCCAGTCAACTCCATTGGCATTGAGCTTTCGTTCAAAACCAACACCTTGATCCTTTCGGTGTCTTCCTTGCTTGCGTACAATTTCCTCGAATTGTCTACTCCCAGCAAGGCTCTTGTAAACACCTTTCTCTATAATTCCCTTCAATAAGCTATTTTCTTGCTCAAGTGTAACTTGGCTAAGAGAATCATTAGTGGAATCAAGAGAACTACTAGAAGCAACAATATTGGATTTGACATTATTATTGTTACTACTAGAGGAAGTATCTTTCTTGTACTTGTTACTAGACTTGACTTGAGGCATTTAAGTAGATAAGAGTAAATGCTTGGCAATGTAAGAAGAACTTTTCTTACAGAGATCATCATTGATTGCCTTTAAGAACTCATGATCTTGCTCAAGATTGAGCTTTTCAAAGCGTAACTTCTCATGAGCCCTTAAAAGTTCTCGATGACCTTCGAAGATAGTTTCATGAGCCAACTTAAGAGTGTTTAGTTCTTTAGTTAGAAGCTCAATCTTCTCCTTATCATTGTCATTTGTTTTATCTTGATTAGCATGATTAATTGACGTTTCATCATAGTATTCATCACTAGAGTTGTCAACAAGTAAATCATCATCCACAAGCAAGTCATCTTCATCACTATTGAAATCAACATACTCAGGATGTGTTACCTTTGGACCTTTGGCCATGAAGCATCTTCCAATTCCTTCATTTGGTGAATCAAATATGTCGTAGGAGTTGGTTGACACAAGTGCTAGACCGGCAACACCTTCATCTTGAGTATATTCGGAGTCGGAGTGATAGCTTCTCTCGGAGTGATTGTCGGAGTCGGATCCGGATAACCATTCACCAACATGAGCTTGATGTCTTCGTTTTGTGTAGCTCCTTGATGACTTGTCCTTCCTTTCCGAATCCTTGCTTCTCCGTGAGGGTCTTTGTTCATAACGATCATCTCTATTCCTCCTCTCTCTTGGTGGTGATTCTTCTCTTTTGCTTCTTCTTCTTGGAGAATCTTCTCTTCTTTTGTAGGGTGCCGTACACTCATTGGAATAGTGACCGAGTCTCCCACAATTGTAGCAATTTCGCTCTCGACTAGAACATCTTTTGTTATTGTAAGACCTTGACTTGGAGCTTCTTTCTTTGCTTCTACTCTTGTAGAATTTGTTGAAGTTCTTCACCATTAAGCTCAATTGTTCATTGAAGGTTTGTTTCTCACTTGATGATGTGGGGGCTTCACTTGAGGCTTTGTAAGCATCGCTTGACTTGTTGTGAAGTTCCTCCTTATCCTTGAGTGACATCTCATGAGCAACAATTCTTCCAATGAATTCCGTTGGCTTGAGATCTTTGTAGTTTGGCATCATTTGGATCAATGTGCACACGGTATCATACTTTCCATCCAATGCTCTTAGGATCTTCTTGACGATGAATTTGTCGGTCATCTCTTCACTCCCTAAGCCGGCAATCTCATTTGTGATAAGAGCAAGCCTAGAGTACATTTCAGCGACACCTTCACCATCCTTCATTTTGAACTTGTCAAGCTGACTTTGGAGCACATCCAACTTGGATTCCTTGATGGATTCGGTACCTTCATGCATATAAATCAAAGTATCCCAAATTTCCTTTGCATTCTCAAGACGGCTGATTTTTTTGAATTCTTCGGGGCACAATCCGTAGAAGATGATATCACAAGCTTGAGCGTTGTATTGTAGCATCTTCAATTCTTCCGCATTAGCTTCACGGTTTGGTTCTCTCCCATCAAAGAATTCACCTTGCAAGCCAATACAAATAATTGCCCAAACGGCGGGGTTATGTCCGAGAATATGCATTTTCATCTTATGCTTCCAACTAGCAAAATTAGTACCATCAAAGTAAGGACCTCTACGGTGATAATTTCCCTCGCTAGACGCCATACTCTCCTAGGTTGTGAAACCAAGGCTATGACCACCAAAAGCTATGGAAATCAAAGCAAATGGAGACCAAAGCTCTAATACCACTTGTAGGGCCTTGAAGTATGTCTAGAGGGGGGTGATTAGAGTACTTGACCAATTAAAAACTTAACCTTTTCCCAATTTTAGAGTTTGGCAGATTTTAGCTATTTAGGACAAGTCAAGCAATCATCACACTATTCAAGCAAGCATGCAAAGAGTATATAGGCAGCGGAAATTAAAGCATGCAACTTGCAAGAAAGTAAAGGGAAGGGTTTGGAGGATTCAAACGCAATTGGAGAGATGGATGTTTTTGGCGTGGTTCCGATAGGTGGTGCTATCGTACATCCATGTTGATGCAGACTTCAACCCACGAAGGGTAACGGTTGCGCGAGTCCATGGAGGGCTCCACCCACGAAGGGTCCACGAAGAAGCAACCTTGTCTATCCCACCATGGCCGCCGCCCATGAAGGACTTGCCTCACTAGCGGTAGATCTTCACAAAGTAGGCGATCTCCTTGCCCTTACAAGCTCCTTGGTTCAACTCCACAATCTTGTCGGAGGCTCCCAAGTGACACCTAGCCAATCTAGGAGACACCATTCTCCAAGAAGTAACAAATGGTGCGTTGATGATGAACTCCTTGCTCTTGTGCTTCAAATGATAGTCTCCCCAACACTCAACTCTCTCTCATAGGTTTTGGATCTGGTGGAAAGAAGATTTGAGTGGAAAGCAACTTGAGGAAGGCTAGAGATCAAGATTCATATGGTAGGAATGGAATATCTTGGTCTCAACACATGAGTAGGTGGTTCTCTCTCAGAAATGGTAAGTTGGAAGTGTAGGTTTATTCTGATGGCTCTCTCCACGAATGAAGAGGAGGTGGAGGGGTATATATAGCCTCCACACAAAATCTAACTGTTACACACAATTTACCAAACTCGATGGGATCGATTCAACAGACTCGGTCGGACCGATTTAGTAAACCTAGTGACCGTTAGTGATTTTCGGTGGGACTGACATGCAACTCGGTGAGACCGATTCGGTTAGGGTTAGGGCATAACATAATCTCGGTAAGACCGATTACTCAAACTCGGTAAGACCGATTTTGGTAATAAGCTTTCCACAGAGTTGGTCAGGTAAACTCGGTGGGATCGATTTGCTCTTTTCGGTGAGACCGAAATGTTACAAAAGGGAAACAGAGACTTTAAATTGCAATCTCGGTGGGACTGATCGCTCACTTCGGTTAGACCGAAACGTTACGAAGAGAAACAGAGAGATTACAATCCCATCTCGGTGAGATCGAGATCCCTATCGGTAAAACCGATTTGCTTAGGGTTTGTGGCAGTGGCTATCACTTTTGGAATCGGTGGCGCCGGATAGGAAGAATCGGTGTGACCGATTTTGGCTTTAGGTTTAGGTCATTTGTGGATGTGGGAAAGTAGCTGAAGGTTTTGGAGCATATCACTAAGCACATGAAGCAAGAGGCTCATTAAGCAACACCTCATCCCTCCTTGATAGTATTGGCTTTTCCTATAGACTCAATGTGATCTTGGATCACTAAAATATAAAATGAAGAGTCTTGAGCTTTTGAGCTTGAGCCAATCCTTTGTCCTTAGTATTTTGAGGGATCCACTTTCATCATCCATGCCATGCCATTCATTGAGCTTTCCTGAAATAATAGTCTTGGAATAGCATTAGCTCAATGAGATATATGTTGTTATAAATTACCAAAACCACCTACGGATAGTTGCACTTTCAGCATGGACCTAGAATCCATCATATTTATTTGATCTAGCGCTGCGACGAAGAGAGACTTCAGATTCAGGTGCCTGCACTTTCCATCGATGAGAGGAAGCGCCTCCATCAGGCAGAACAACATCAGAAGGAGGCATAAGAAAAGAGCTAGAGTTTCCCTGGAGCAGAGCCATGGAAGGATCAGTCGGAGCCACGGCAGGAACAGACCAGGAATGCACCACAGATATACAGTCCTCATTATTCCGAGTGATCTGATGCCCATCAGTAATCAAGATAGAATCATTGTTGCTGCTAACTTGAACATGAACTTTCAAGCAATCCCTAAAACCCAGCCCCGAGCTCCATGGGACAAAAGTGGCCATAACGGGCTTAATGGCAGTCCACAGAAAGTCATTGATCTGTCTCACCGGCCTGGCTGAGTGGAAGAGCATAGAAGCCATCAAATTCCCATGGTGTGACATGGTGAAGTGCAGACCAGAGTTATTCAGAGAAAGATCAATTGTGAGAGAATCTTGCTGCTGCATTATAGGAACCAAGGAGGTACTGACAGGGCTATCAAAGTTACTTCTCCAGAGATTATTCAGAACATTGACAGGCACAAGAACAAACCCATCAAAACTGACAGAGGACTTAGAGCTGCTGTGCCAAGATATGGAGTCATTCCAAGCCATTGCAAGGCTGTCTAGCAGATTGTTTTCAGGTAAAATTCCATCAGAAACCTGAAGACCTTCAGCAGCCAACCATGCCTGCAAATTGTACACAGCAGGAGGTGGAGGAGCTGGCCAGGCACCCCATTGCGCCTGAAACTGAACCTGCTGGTCCACCTGACATTGTCATTGGCCTGATTAGCCTGATGCATAGCATGATCAGCAGCTACGTTCTGAGCCATCCAGTTGTGCAGCTGGGCCTGGTAAATTTGCTCAACAGTCAGTCCTTCACCAAACAGAGGATGTGGAACACCATCCTCAGGAGGTGGATCTTCACCAGTAGGTGGAACTTCAGGTAATTGTGCATTCCAATCACTACTATGTAACATAGTTACAGCAACTGTCCAGCAGTGCCTAGCACCCCAAATCTGCCTCATGACAATGCTCTTAGGGACCAATCTAAGATGAATGACCCTGGCCTTCAGGAGCACAAAACTCCTGTCACTCCTTGGATTATGCCATTCAAGCAGAGTACCGAAAGTATCCACAGACTTATGCATGTAATCCTGGGTTTGATAGTCATAGGGAAATCCAACATACAAGATCCAAATCTCTGGGCTAAAAGTGGTAAGCCTCATGTTAAGCGCAGCGTCATGAGGAACAAAAGAAATCACCGTGTGCTCATCAGCTTGCATCTCATCTAGTTCAAAGGTGGTTCCGACGATAGTATCTCTAACGAGGGAGTCATCAAATCCAAAAATACCAATCCCTAGAGGGTGATCTTCAACTTCAGTGGGGAAGAAATGAGACTCATGGAGCAAACCTTGGATGGTATCTCTGAGGGCTTCTTTCTGATGCTGCGGGATGAACCTATTGGCCTCAGCAATGGCCAAGAAGTCGTGGCGCAGGGGAGGCACCGCACTGACCACCATGTCCGCTCTCACCTTCCGATCAGTCGGGCCAAGCTCCACCGTCATTCCTTGCGGAAGGTAGGGGACGATGTTGATGGGGAAATTCGCCATTGTTGGTGGAGGAGGGATGAGCAGAGCATGCACAAAGGATTGCACGCGCGGCGAGGTGGAATGCGTATCGGCAGGGGGATTGGACTGACTGTGTAGCCAATTTTCTTTGTTGGAGCGCCACCCCCAGAGACAGGATGATGGCACGTGTCCAAGGCAACTGCAGATCTCGCAATGAACGGCTGAGGCTTGCTTGGGTTGAGCTGTGGGGCGCAGAGTAGGTAACTGAGGTAAATGCTTGCTAGAGGAAGGAATCCGTGCAGCCCCCGATTTGACTGGACCAAAATCAATTAGCCTCCCGTTTCCCAAGTTAGCCGTGGCAGTGCTGCTAGTAGAACGTAAGCAGGGTAATGATTCCATCTCAAACAAAGTAGAAATAGGATTCTTGCCTTTGAATATCTTGTCAAAATGATTTGCTGCTCCAGATAAACGAAGGTCAGATTTCTTAGCATTCTTGGGCTTCCAAAAATAGTGCTTGGCCTTAGGATCATAGCAGTTGCGCTTGGTGTGGCCCAAGAAGAAACAAACCTCACATTTTAGATAGGCCGGGCATTGGATAAAAAGGTGAGTATGTGAACTTGTGAAGAAATAACACGTATTGTGCTTTGCAAGAAATGATCTTTAAGAATTAGTTTTTGAGTATCGATTGTTATACATGTTGGCTACAGATGACATGGCACTTTCTTATAGTCAACAGTTGGCTATACTATTAAGTAATATTAACCATGCCCTTATACACCTAGATGGAGGGATTAAATCAGGATGACTTGCAAGGGGGCAGAGGAGATGTAATAAATGGTTCATCGTAAGTCTTTCACCAGTACTGTAGTAAAAATTCATACATGGAAGATTCTAGACTAAACCATAAACGGATACACTTTTATTCATGTGCGATACTCCAATAGAGCAATATCATGCATGGAAGTCTCCACATGCTTAGACAGCGGATTACATTGAGCGAGGACTAATGATCAACATTTAACTTCATAATGCGTATTTTTTTAGAAGAACAGGGAGGGTCCTCCCCGGTTCCATTATCAAATGAAACCCAAAGTGTCTTACATCAGCTCACTGAGAGGAGCAGTTCAAAGGAAGGACTGCGGCGAAAGCCACTCAAGTTTAACGACAAGCTTAGAGAATCAAAAGCGGCAAAGACACGGGCCATAAGCACCCACACACACACTACATGTTTTCTAAGTGCACTTGATAATGTGTATGTCCAGGTGAACCTCCTTGGAGTCCCCGTGCACTGAGTCGGTGGGTAAAGGATGGAACGGATGCCATGGGTTTTCCAAGTCCACATTGGCGGGATAGTCCCAGCTCCCTAGAGTCCAAGTCTGTCCGATGAGGCCGGTGTCGCCGCCCACGTGACCTGGAGGGGTAGTAACATTGATCGTTCACCCGTACATCTGCCTCGTGTCAGTGTCAGCGTCAGCGGCGACGCCCCTGACGCACATTACAGAGACGGGGCGGTGGCCTACGCGGGCCTCGCCAGTGCCCACGATCAAGAGGAAGACGCTGCCGTCCTCCTCCGAGACTAGCAGGCGGCGGTGATCCTCCAGCGACTCCGGCATGGTGAACCAGTAGCACGTGTCGTACTTGATGTTCTCCGTGAAGGGCTAGCAGTGACCACTGCACGCATCCGTGAGGTGATGCACCATGTCCACTGGCGAGCCACAAAACGGCATCGGGCACTCATAGTAGTGGACGAAGGGCTCCTTGGAGGCATCGACCAGGCCGTCCATGAAACAGGAGTGGCTGTAGGGGACGTTGCGCTAGTTGAATATATGAGCAAGTTACTACGAGATTTAATCCAAATCAGCACAAAATAAATCATGACGGCTATAACAGAGATGAAACTAATCATGTGGACTAGCATAGTAGTAGGATACAGAGTACAAACATGAATTCTACCATGATTTCGAACAGGAAGGACAGAAACACATACGGTGCAACGGGTGCAGCACTGTTGGCATTGAGGTTGTCGCCCATGTCGTTGAGGAAGAGGTGGCCGAGGTCGGGGAAGAAGTCGTCGTCGGTGAAGTCGTGGCTGCCAGCAGTCGCGAGAGTGCGCTCCCCAGATTTCAACAGCGCCCGCCGAATGGAGCATAGGAGGGAGTGGCTGTAGGGGACGTTGCGACCAACGAATGGAGCCCAGGAGTAGCACACGGAGCAGTAGATGGTGTCCTTACTAGTACTCCCTAGTCTCTATCTATCTATATCTATATATATCTACGCTTATAGAAAACCGAGTTGGTGATGATGGTATGCCTGCCATCTTGTAATATAGACCGTCCAATCTATATCTGACGGATAGAAAGCCAACTATGACAATTTTACAAAAGATACCCGCACCTCTCTCCACATTTACAGATAAGGCCTTACCTCGTGCTCCTCCCTATGTCTCTATCTCTACTACTTTTTTATAACAAATCGAATAGTGCTGCGCCGTCCGCTACACGCCCGACTGAACATGCCTCCTCGCCTCCATCATCACCAACTGAGTCTTTTATATGAGTAGGAGTAGAGAAAAAACCGAGTTGGTGATGATGGTGTGCCGTGCAATGCACGGGCATCTTGCTATTTTTTTTTGCATATAAGTCCAAACACCATGTAGACACGGTCTTTGAGCACGGTTCGTAGTCGTTCCACGATCGGGCATTGAAGTTTGTAACTATTTTAGATTAGAATATACTACTCCTCCGGTGCTAGTAGTAGAGCAGAGTCCTACTCTACTACTCTACTCTAGAAAGCTAGGGCATAGTATTGTAGTAAGTGTTGTAGGGAGTACCAGTACTGTGATCACTCAAGGAAGTTGTCTGGCATCGATATGACCCTACGCTGCTGGTATGTGTCTCGTAAGTCAAGCGGCATGATGTAGTCATCATCACCTGTCCACTTCCCGCAACACATATTCGCTTCTCCATCTTTGTCCGCACATAATCTCGTCGAAGCTTCCGTCCTCGCTAAGGCGCCTCCCCCCTCGTCCGAAACCCAAGCACTAACAATTGCAGAACCGAGCAGCGTTCGCCGAAAGAGTGGCTGGAATTCGCTCCCCACAGAGGTAATCAAGCTCATTGTTTCGCGTGTGGAAAATCTCAGTACCATGCCGCTCGCCGCGTGCTCGTCGGGGCTGTACCGTTTACTCAAAGCCCTCAGGCCGGAGCTTTTTAAGCCATCTCCTTGCTTGCTGATGCCGCCTAATCTTCAGAAACGGCGTGTCACGCAGCATAACTATCATAGGGTGGCGAGCATCAACCCCCTTCACTGCGATCCGATCACCGTCAGCCTCAGCTACATTAACGGTATGTACTGGGTCGGCATGAACATGTCTTGGATGGTGCTCGTCGACGGTCGCGGCAGCTGGATGCTCGTGCAGGTCTACACCCGACGATTGATCCCCCTTCCTTCGATTAACACTGCACTACTTTGGCACCACGTCCGAGAATACTCAGAATCTTACAGTAGCCAACATGATACCAAGTTTGATTTGCTCAAGGTTGTAATCTGCCAAGTGCCCACAAGATCTGCGAATTATAAAGATTTCAGGCTAATTACGTTCTTCAACCGCGGTCTCTCCTATCTGACAGGTCACTGCGGTAAGTGGATAAATCTGCACGTCCATGGCAGGATCATACATCCTCCATGGTTCTCTGATGCCATTGAACACAAGGGCTTCATTTACGCTGTCGACTCCTTCTATGGCTGGACGTATTGCTGGCCTACTCCAGTCATCGCTACAAACAGCTATTACAGCAGGATGTTACTTTCCTATGATATCATGATGGCTTGCTTATATTACTGTCAACATTTACTGAAAAAATATTCATGCTCATAACATGTTGTTCTTAAGATTGACTAAATCAAGAGCCCTTTTTTATTTGACTCCAACTTGATATGATGTTGTAGGCCGCCTGGTGTCCCTACCCTTCCTAATCCTAGAACCTTTCAAAGAAAAGCGGCATGGCAGTTGCAGGTGGTTCCTGGCTCGATCAGACGATGGTGAAAGATTGATGATCGTTCGCACGTATCGGACGTGTTGTTTCCCGGAATACAATCACAGTCACTGCAAGGTCTTTGAGCAGGATCCTAGCTTCTCTGGGCCTTCAGGAATATTTGACTGCAGGCTGGTAAGTACCTGGTACATGCTCTCTATTTGTTGGACTGAATTATCCGATTAACCAGGAGATAACCGACGGCAAGGATCATGATGGCAACGCAGTTTCGTTCATCAGGAAAAACTGTGTGTACACAGCGTTCCATGCATCTCTGCATGCAACATACCCTGATATGTGCCGCCACGCTCTGCAGCCCAAAGTAGGAGAGAGGGTCGCAAGTATCAGACTTCAACCTGCTAGCTGGAGTTTCCCCCGTCAGGCACCCATCTGGCTCAAGCCGTCAGCCAATCTCCACAGCTTAATAAATAGTAACATCTAACTGAGACAGTTAGTTAGATGCATACACTTGGTGTAGTAGGATCTTTATTTAGTTTGATGCATACACTTGTTCTTTTTTGGTAGCCCTTTTGTAATGATGGCTGATGTTTGGTTTGGAAGAGAGAGCTGCGTCTTCACTCTTCTGGCCTGTTTACTGCTTCTGTTGCACCCCCAGCCCTGGTTGCTGTTGCTGCTGTTTTCAATGTACAATCAGTAGTATATTTCGTCTGTTGGTTGAATAAATGTGTTGTTAGAACGACAAACACAATGTTTTGGAAGTCGTTGCATGGTTCGATCCTTTAGTGCCCCGTACCGTACGTAGCTCATACTATTTTTCATACGGAACACATTTTCTAGTTGTTGACAACATGTAGCCCACTTAGAGAAGCCCATAATTAACTAGAAGGGAGGCTCTCACATGAATCCGGCCCAGGTACATGCTCATGGTCCCCTAAACATAAATAAGTAAATAAATAAATAAAGCTAAATGCTCATGCACCAGTTCTTTGGGAAAATAGATAGCCCAGTATTTCTTTTTGAAGAATACCCAAGCTAGGCCTATTTGTTTTCTCTGAATTACTGGGCTAGAAATCTTTCAAGACGAGGAGGGATGCATTCCGTCCTAGCCAAAGAGTATGGTCAATGTCTGTTAAAAGTAATATCAAAAGGGGTTGAAAATTGCAAAAAATTTATAGCAAATGGGATATTAGTTTTTTTTTTGAATTTTCTTCTTCACTGATATCTTATACGTATTTCATTGGATTTAACATGACATAGTACTAATTTATGTTTAAATTTGTTTTAGTATGGCTATTAATTTTTGGATTAAGAATATTTCGTTCCCCAGCAAAAATTTCCCACATATTTAGTTAATTTTTTGACCCTGGTACTGACCAGAAAATGGCCGACAATTCTAAAAATTGAAAACGGGCTGCAATAATATCCATATGAATTAGAAAATGAGTAAAAATTATAAAAATAATAGCAAATGGGTTGTACATGCCACAGATTTCGAGGCTGACTTGTCTACGCAAGGCTTCGTCAGTGAACACACCATTCTAGCCGCCGTGCTTCTTCAATCTCTGATCTTCCTGCTCCAGCCGCCTAAACTAGCGCCGGCGGGACTGCCTGCTCCCTCCTCTTGTGGCCCGCTATGATGCCAGGCAGGCTTCCCCGGCCCACCCTACTCCCTCCGCTGGCCTGGCCGCACGCAATTAGCTGCCTCCCTATTACGCGAAAAAAATGATTCCTCCCACTAACATCTGGGGCACACCGGTTGGGAGGCTGACCTGTGGGCCTACTACATTGACGCATACGCAGGGCTTGTCAACTTAGTCAACAAACGATTCTAGCAGTAGTAACTGTTGGATTAGAATCGAACGGTCCTGCTGCTTCTTCAATCGCTGCTCTTCTTGCACCAGCCGCCCAAACCAGCGTCGGGGAGACTGCCTGCTCCTGCCTCCAGTGGCCGGCTATGCTGCCGTTGAGGCCTCATCGCCCCCTACTACTCCCACCACTAGCCAGGCCCTACGGTGATGGCAGCCTCACACCGCAGCCGAACCATTGAACCCTCGTACTCCTCTCCGTGTGGGCATCCACTGTCACGTCTTCCCCGGCTCTGCGTAGTCCCCTTCCTAGGCCTCTCCGTCATCCACCGCCTTGGTGCTCTCGGCGCGGCATGGTCAATGTGGTCAACGACATTCAAAGGAAGAGTACTTTACGTGGAGAGGCTAACAGCTGGGTCCACAGCCACAACCCAGTTTTTTTTTATTTGCCAAGTAAGTCGCTTTGTCAGGCCTGTTGGGCTGCAAATCTTTCAAGACGGGGAGAGCTTTCATTCGGCTGGCCGAGAAAATGGCCCATCAGTAATGAGAAATGGGCTGTACATTTTTAAAACACATCAAACCGGCAATTAGTTTCAAATATCTTTTTTTATTTCGAGATTTAAATTACATTAATTTTTATGCGTGGAGAATTTATTGGATTTTATATTGATATACATTTATTTTTAAAATCAGTTTGAATGTGAGTCGAAATTTTGGGATTAAAAACAGTTTGCATCGCACCGAAATATGCAAAATTTCGTATAAGTTTTTAACCGTGGCCACAATATGGGCTGTAATGCTAACAAAAAGAATATGGGCTCCAAAAAACCTTAAGAATTAGCAAATGGGCTGTAAATTATTAAAAATAATGGCAGATGGGCTGTATGCTGTTTTCCACAGATTTGAGGCTTTCCTAAAAAAAGGTTGATGCACAAGCACTGACTGTTGGATGGCCATCCAATGGCGTCGTGCTTCTTCAATCTCTGCTCTTCCTACTCCAGCCGCTCAAACAAGCGCCGGCGGGACTGCCTGCTCCCTCCTCCCCGCGGTCGGGTCTGACAGCTCAGACCCACCAGCTATATCTTCGTACGCAAGGAAGTGCCTCCTTATTACGCACAAAAAAAAATGAATACTCCCCCTGTTAGCTGGGACCCAGTATAGTGGCAGGCTGACTTGTGGGCCTACTAAGTTGACGGGGACGGAGGGCTTTGTCAACTTAGTCAATATGCACGATTCTAGCTCCAGTGACCATAGGATGTCCATCCAACGGCCATAGTGCTTCTTTAACCTCTGGTCTTCTTGCTCCAGCCGCCCAAACTAGCGCCGGTCGTGCCTCGTGCTCCTGCCTCCCGTGGCCGGCTACGATGCGGCGGAGGCCTCGCCGCCCCCTACTACTCCCACCACTGGCCATGTCATCCCTTTACTCACCCACACCCCCTGTTATTCTGTGGCGACGACAGCCTCACACCGCAGCGAACCAGTGAACCCTCGTACTCCTCTACGCGTGGGCATCCATTGTCGCATCTTCCTCGGCTCTGCATCGTCCCCTTCCTAGGCCTCGCCGTCGTCCACCGCCCTAGTGCTCTCGGCGCGGCGTGGTCAACGTGGTCAAGGAATGGCTTCCATCAGACATGGACTGTACGTGGAGAGGCTGACAGCTGGGTCCACAGCCGCAGCAAGGAAGTGCCTCCTTATTACGTGCAAAATAATTATTCCTCCACCTGACAGTGGGGACCCCCCGGACAGGCCACCATATTTTGTGAAAAAAACGTTTCCCCCCTGACTGCTGGGACCCACCAGCTACACCTTCGCACGCAAGGAAGTGCGTCCGGGCAAAAAAAAAAACAAAATGATTCGCCCCCCTGACTGCTGGGACCCACCAGCTACATCTTCGCACGCAAGGAAGTGCGTCCAGGCAAAAAAACGATTTGCCCCCCTGACTGCTGGGACCCACCAGCTACATCTTTGCACGCAAGGAAGTGCGTCCGTGCAAAAAAACGATTCGCCCCCCTGACTGCTAGGACCCACCAGCTACATCTTCGCATGGAAGGAAATGCCTGCCAGTCGGGACCCACCTGGTCGAAGCGTACGTAGCGTTTTCATTCTGGTCGCGAATGTGTACGTACATATATACTAGTGGATGTAGAGGCGCGCACGTGTCGTAGTAGAGGCGCGCACGTAGCATGTACACGTACGTACATCGACAAGGGTGCAAGAAAGAAAATACGGCCACGTACGTACATACGGGCAGGGTCTCGAACGCCTACTCGCGCATACGTACACGGTTGGGTCGGAACGGAGAAATAGCGTCGTCGTCGTGTTCATGGGGAGCCAACCGGCTGGGTCGGAACGGAATGCATGGTCGTGTTCATCGGGAGGGCTTGGACGGAATAGGCGATGGAAACAAGGGCCGGTGTACTGCACAACGGAGGAAACAGATCTCCTACGTTCGGAACGGGGTCCTGTTGATCGGGAGGGGTGTGGCGTACCGCAAAACGGAGGAAACGGACCTCCTACAATCGCAACGGGGGTCCTGTTGATCGGGAGGGGTGTGGCGTATCGCAAAACGGATGAAATGGACCTCCTACGATCGA
>NC_057804.1:140147514-140150281 GCF_018294505.1 Triticum aestivum
ATGCTCACTGTTCATCCAATCGATCGGCTTCAGTTAGTAGCACTAGCGAAGGAATCTCTCCATCGGGTTCAATTAACAGCCATCGATCGATCGCTCGGGTTCAGTAACGCGTAGCCTGCCGTGCAATCACTTGGGTTCAGTTAGAGCCCAACGCCCCGCTCGGGTTCAGTAAGAGCCAACGCCTCGCACGTGTACGAGAGAAACGCGCATCGCTCGGCCCCCGGCCTCCCACCGTAACCGGCTACTCCCCAAAATTCTCCTCCCCTCGTTTCTACCACGGTTTTTTCCGTCATGGACGGCCCAAAGAATGTCATGCAGTTGAGTCTCCGACCCGCCCAGGACGAGAAGCACATTTTTTGTCATGATTTTTTGTCATAGAAGTAGGAGCCCACCACATCTATGATGATACCGGGTTTTGTCACAATTATCGTCATAGAAGTGTCATATGTATGATAGAAAAAAATTTCGTTCGGCCCAAAATGTCATGGATGTGTCTTTTTTTTGTAGTGTCTCCATTCGTTTTCTGATCTACGTGTTATTCCTAACCTGAATACCGACAATTGAACTATGACGCGTGAATTCAAAACTTCCAGCAACCTTATTGCTTGAAGTAAATGGTTGATAGCTTGATCCTTAGTCTATTGGTTATTGAATCACCATTCTAACATTGATCCTGCTACCTACGCCCATATTTCGGGTGCATTTTTCAACCATTGTTTAATTGTGTATGATTTCCTCAAGCATACATCATTATGTCATTTGATCTGGCTAATGTTATCTCCTTGTTCACATAATTGCAAAAACCCACCTTTTGGAATTCTCGATGAATTGTCGCTGAGTTCATCAACTACCTCATTATCCCTTCATTGGGTTAAGGATGCACTCTTGTTTCGGAACTCGCCTCCATAGTGCATTTCCCGAGAATCTTACAATGTCGTCTCGTCAATTTGTTTTGCACCTTTTCTTCTCAGGCATCTTGAGCCTGAGGTATCCCGACACCAAGCAGATTTGAATCTCGGTCAGATATGATGGTTGTGACATATTTCCAAGAGTTATAACATTGGTCTTTTTACGACCCAGAAAGGTGATGTCATGCCTAGCACACCTGGCCGTAGGACCTATTGTTATAGTTCCCTTCTTAGCAAGGTTAGCGATTCTTCCATGAGGAAGTCGTAAGACTCATTCTATAAGGTGTTCCTAATGGATCCTTTGTGCATCCAAATTCTAACCCTTACTTGATGGCCATGACAATGCTATCTCGAAGCCCAATGCTAAATGTTTCTTGCTCAACTATCCAAACACCGTTGTATGGGTAATGCCATGAAATTTCTCTCCCCTTACCTAAAGGGTTTTCTACATTATATCTTGTCACGGATATCATGCTCTGCTTGTCCTTGGGAAGGATATACCCCTAAAATATGTGTTCAAACATATTTTTCCTTTCCATTGTTTGTTTAACCTTTCTTGTGATTTATATGATCCAAGCAGAAATATTCTCCTGCTTATGTAAACACCTCGGTGTACAATTCTGTCAGCACGACCCTGTTACTATTGTTAATGACATTCCTGTAGCCACCGATGGACGAGAACTTTGCCTATTGGCCCACCTTGTTTCAACGAGCAGGAAAATGGTTCTCTTCGTCACTCACCCTTGGTATCGATGTTGTTGTCGACATAACTGATTGGCTATCCTCTGACATGCCTTGCTTACATGATCGTGTAAGACATCACCGCCTTCCTACTTTTAACCCACATGGTGGGCCATAAAGCACAGTTCCACAGGATCGAAACCTGACTCTCCTGCACACCCCGGTTTCCAAGTTATTCCTCGCGTGTGGCCTCATACGTAATACATGGGCCACTGTCCTAGTGATCTATTCTGGTAACAGACACAATACTTAATCTCGTTGCTCTGGACCCATATCGCACTTTGTTTCAGACATCAAACGATTGCCTTTCCATTTGAAACTTCTCATCGTACCATCTTACCTTGCTCTCGATATCTTCTTATGTTTTAACTCGAGAGTTACTTTTACCACATTCCCCGAGTTATAAACCAGATAGCCACCTTGTAGAGTTCCGTTCTTCCGAAGCTACCCCTTATCGTTTTCGTAAGTACGATGGATTTTCCGAAGAAAGGATGTCGACCTTATCATGATGACCTCAGGCTGAGGTATGAAGACATCCGGGTTATGGATCGACCTCCTCGAGGAGAGAAACTAATACCAAGAACATTCGCTAGAATTTCGTAACCAAAACCTTCCCCCTTACACATCTTAAATCTCGGGACAAGATTTCTTGTAGTAGAGGAGAATTGTGACACCCCGATAGTTAAGCTACAGTAAACCACTGTTAAAGATGCCAGGTCATCATAATTAAAATTTTGCTAAACCTCGCTCGTTTCAAAATTAGTTCACATACAAATTCAAATAAGAAATCAAATTATAGTTTCATAAAATAGTGAATTGAAAATGTTCATTAGGTTTTAAATATTCCTTAGATAATTATCATGCATCAATCAACATTTTTCTAAAGGTTTAAAATGCCCCTGGATATGAAAACAGTAACCAAGAGCACCACATTTAGGTCATTTCCATTTAATAAAAATACGAAACAACTACTAATCGCTCCCAAACTTTTTAGTGGCAGTGAGGTATGTTGAATACTAAATGTTGAAACCAGCCACGCATTTTACAAGAATGGATTATTGTTAAAAGTGCAACAGAAAACAAAATAGAAAACAAAACAAAACAGAACAAACAAAAAA
>NC_057804.1:140150522-140173511 GCF_018294505.1 Triticum aestivum
CCCTAACCCACTCACCCCACTCCCCCCCATGTTGCTCATGCCCCTCCCCTCTCGTGATCCAGATCAGGATCGACCCGATCTCGCCGCCTGACGCCGCCCGGCGCCGCCCCGCCATTCGCCGGACCTCCTCGGCGGACTACCCGTCCTCGACTCTCCCTCGTCGGCTCCGTCGCCCGCCACCTCGCGCTCCCATCTCCCTCTCCCTCGATGGATCTGCTCGCGCCCGAGGACGCCGTCCCCATCGCCGGAGCATGCCGCCATCAAACCCTCCCCGAGCACGCTGTTGCACGCCTATAGGGCGTGGTGAGCGCGCCCTCGATCCCCGTTTCACCCCATCTCTTTGTCGTTCGCTGCACCACGCCCGTCGCTGCGCGTCCGCGGCCACCTGCCCGTGCCACTTTCGTCGTGCCTGCCGCTCCACACCACCTTCCCGCGCCCAAGGTCATCGTGGATGTGTTTTGCCCGCGCCCGTGCCTACCCCTTGCTCACCGCCTCGCCATCCGCCGCCTGCGCTGGCCCCGACCGCTGCCCCGTTCTGTACTGCTGCTGAAGCCGAAGGCCACCGTTGCTCGAACTGCCCGGCCACCCCGTGCCCACCTTCGCAGCCGGCTGCTGCCCTGCGCCCCGGCGCAACCCTGCCGTGGCCTTGCCACTGCCGCCTCCGACGGCTGGCCTCGCTGTGCCTGTGGCTGCCCCCTCCTGTCGATCTGGGTGTATGCCCAACCGGGCTGGTCACCAGCGCCCGTTAATGCCCGACCCACTATGGCCCTCTGGGCCACTGCCAAACGGGGCCAACGCCCCAGAACGTTTTATAAAAAAAAGGAAGAAAAGGAATTAAAACAAACAAATAATAATTAAAATATTAATTAATTAATTAATTAATTAATTAACTTAATTAATGATGTTTAATTAACCTAATTAACTAATTAACCTAATTAACTGTTGTTATTTAACTAAACAGTCAATGACAGCTGGGACCCACACGCCAGTTTGATCTAGTTAACGCCCTGTTGACTGCTGACGTCAGCATACACTATTCTGGATAATGTTGAATTAAAATAATTAAATAAATTCTAAAAATGATTAAATCTTTTATAATTGATATAAAATAAACCATAGCTCAGATGGAAAAACTGTGTACATGAAAGTTGCTCAGAATGACGAGACAAATTTGAATACGCAACCCGTTTGTCCGCCACACATCCCTAGCATAGCAAACATGCAACGTTTCCCCTCTGGTTCATCTGTCCGCAAACGCAAAACACCGGGGATACTTTCCCGAATGTTTTCCCCCTTGGCCGGCATCGCCTAGTACCGCGTTAGGGCATATCTAGCACCGTGTATGGCCCCATTATGTTTTGTGATGCTTTGTTTGCTCTGTATTTATTGTTTCTTCCCCCTCTTCTCTCGTTAGACACCGAGACCGACGTTGCTGCTACCTAGTACGACTACGGTGTTGACGACCCTTCCTTGCCAGAGCAATCAGGCAAGCCCCCCCTGATCACCAGATATCGCCTATTCTTCTCTCTAGTGCTTGCATTAGAGTAGTGTAGCATGTTACTGTTCGATTACTCCTATTCTGTTGCATAGCCTCTCATTGTTGTTATAGTTTTTACCCTTACCTGCTATCCTAATGCTTAGTATAGGATGCTAGTATTCCATCAGTGGCCCTATATTCTTGTCCATCCGCCATGCTATACTACTGGACCGTGATCACTCGGGAGGTGATCACGGGTATATGCTATAAACTTTATAATGTTACATTACTTATGATACTGTTTGGAGATGGGGGCTGAAGGGGCAGGTGGCTCCATCCTGGTAGAGGTGGGCCTGGGTTCCCGACGACCCCAATAGTTACTTTGTGGCGGAGCGACAGGACAGGTTGAGACCACCTAGGAGAGAGGTGGGCCTGGCCCTAGTCGGTTTTCGCAATTACTTCATAATAACACGTTTAACGAGATCTTGGTATTTGATGTAAGTCTGGCCACTGGCCTATACGCACTAACCAACTACGCGGGAACAGTTATGGGCACTCGACGTCGTGGTATCAGCCGAAGCCTTCGTGACGTCAGCGACTAAGTGGCGCGCGCTAGATTGGACTGGAACGCCTGCTCTTGTATTAGGGAGGCTAGGTCTGCTTCTGGCTGCCCTCACAACATGCAGGTGTGCAATGGGCAATGGGCCTATACCCCTGCGCCATAGGATTTAGACCGACATGCTGACCTCTCTGTTATGCCTAGGTAGGGCTGCGACGTGTTGATCTTCCGAGGCCGGGCATGACCCAGGAAAGTGTGTCCGGCCAAATGGGATCAAGCGTGTTGGGTAATGTGGTGCACCCCTGCAGGGAAGTTTAACTATTTGAATAGCCGTGTCCCTCGGTAAAAGGACGACCTGGAGTTGTACCTTGACCTTATGACAACTAGAACTGGATACTTAATAAAACACACCTAGACAAGTTCCACAGACAACCCGGAGATCGCTTTTCCACAGGGCGACAAGGGGAGGATCGCTGGGTAGGATTATGCTATGCGATGCTACTTGGAGGACTTCAATCTACTCTCTTCTACATGCTGCAAGACGGAGGCTGCCAGAAGCATAGTCTTCGATAGGACTAGCTATCCCCCTCTTATTCTGGCATTCCGCGGTTCAGTACACCGATATTGCCTCTTTACACATATACCCATGCATATGTAGTGTAGACTCTTGCTTGCGAGTAATTTGGATGAGTACTCACGATTGCTTTTCTCCCCCTTTTCCCCCCTTTCCTTTCTTCCTGGTTGTCACAACCAGATGCTGGAGCCCAGGAGCTAGACGCCACCATCGATGATGACTCCTAATACACCGGAGATGCCTACTATTACGTGCAGGCCGCTGGCGACGACCAGGAGTAGTTTAGGAGGATCCCAGGCAGGAGGCCTGCGCCTCTTTCGATATGTATCCCAGTTTGTGCTAGCCATCTTATGGCACCTTGTTTAACTTATGTCTGTACTCAGATATTGTTGCTTCCGCTGACTCATCTATGATTGAGCACTTGTATTCGAGCCCTCGAGGCCCTTGGCTTGTATTATGATGCATGTATGACTTATTTTATTTGTACAGTTGTGTTGTGATATCTTCCCGTGAGTCCCTGATCTTGATCGTACACGTTTGCGTGTATCGTTAGTGTACGATTGAATCGGGGGCGCCATAGCTGGTGAAGATGTTGATGGAGATTGACCCCCTCTCAACGGGAGGATCGATGGTGATGACGATGGTGACGATTTCCCCCTCCCAGGGGGATGTTTCCCCGGCAGAACAGCTCCACCAGAGCCATAGATTGGTTCCGCCAAGGTTCCGCCTCAAGACGGTGGCGCTTCGTCCCGAAAGCTTCCTTATGATTTTTTTCCAGGGCAAAAGACACCATATACAAGAAGTTGGGCATTGGGGGGCTACCAAGTGGCCCACGAGGTAGGGGGCGCGCCCAGGGGGGTATGGCGCGCCCTCCAACCTCGTGGACAGTGGGTGGCCCCCCCTGGTGCTTTCTTCGCCCAATATTTTTTATATATTCCAAAACTTACTTTCGTGGAGTTTCAGGACTTTTGGAGTTGTGTAGAATAGGTCTCTAATATTTGCTCCTTTTCCAACCCAAAATTCCAGCTGGCGGCATTCCCCCTCTTCATGTAAACCTTGTAAATAAGAGAAAAAAGGCATAAGTATTGTGACATAATGTGTAGTAATGACCCAAAATGCAATAAATATCGATATAAAAGCATGATGCAAAATGGACGTGTCAACTCCCCCAAGCTTAGACCTCGCTTGTCCTCAAGTGGAAGCCGATATCGAAAAATATGTCCACATGTTTAGAGATAGAGGTGTCGATAAAATAAAATACGGACATGAGGGCATCATTATCATTCTTAGAACAACAACATACATATATATATATATAACAATCTATTCACAATGTAAAGTATGAATCGGGAACTTCATTGAAAACTGACAAACTATAATCTCAGTCATTGAAGCAATTGCAATTTATCATAACATCAGAAAGAGTCAATATAAGAGCTTTTCAGCAAGTCCACATAGTCAACTATCATTTAATCTTTCACAATTGCTAACACTCACGCAATACTTATGGGTATGAAGTTTTAATCGGACACACAGAAAGATAGGGGCTTATAGTTTTGCCTCCCAACCTTTTACCTCGAGGGTAATGTCAATAATAATGCTTTATGAAAACCTACATCCAATTGGATATATATATTAGGATCTTTCCAACACATAGTGCTTGCCAAAGGATACAATGTAAAAAGGAAAGGTGAAGATCACCACGACTCTTGTATAAAGTATAAGACAAAAATAAAAGATAGGCCCTTTGGAGAAGGAAGCAGAGGTTGTCATGTGCTTTTATGGTTGGATGCACAAAATCTTAATGCAAAAGAACGTCACTTTTTATTGCCAGTTGTGATAGGGACCTTCATTATGCAGTCCGCCACTTTTAGTTCTTCCATATAACAAGCTCGTATAAAGCTTATTTTCTCCACACTAATAGATCATACATATTTAGAGAGCAATTTTTATTGCTTGCAACAATGACAACTTACTTGAAGGATCATACTCAACCCATAGGTAGATATGGTTGACTCTCATGGCAAAACTGGGTTTAAGGATATTTGGAAGCACAAGTCGTATCTCTACTTGGTGCAAAGAATTTGGCTAGCATGAGGGGGAAAGGCAAGCTCAACATGTTGGATGATCCATGACAATGTAATTTATTTCAGATATAAGAAAACATAACACATTACGTTGTCTTGCTTGTCCAACATCAACTTTTTAGCATGTCATATTTTAATGAGTTCTCACAATCATAAAAGATGTCCAAGATAGTATATTTATATGTGAAAACTTCTCTTTCTTTATTACTTCCTATTAATTGCAATGATGACCAAAACTATGTTTGTCAATTCTCAACAACTTTTATTCATCATACTCTTTATATGTGAAGTCATTACTCTCCATAAGATCAATATGATCTTTTTTTCCTTTTTTCTTTTATTCCCTCAAGATCATATCAAGATAGCAAAGTCCTTTACTCAAAACTAATCTTTATTATATATAGCTCACGGTCTTGATTAGATAGATAGGGATCAACACAAAAACTCAAAGCTAGATCATACTAAACTTTATTCTACTAGATCAAGATATAACCAAAGGATCGAACTAAAAAAATGGTAGAGATAAAAGTGTGATTGTGATACGATACCGGGGCACCTCCCCCAAGCTTGGAAGTTTCCAAGGGGAGTGACCATACCCATGTGTTTATGTCTCTTTCTTCGGAGGTGGTGATGTGATATTTTTGGCGATGATGCCCCTTAGGACACGGTTCTCTTCCTCGAGCTTATTGACTTGCTGCTTAAGATCCATTGTTTCCTTACGGAGTTTACCGACGACGGCTAAAGCTTCTTTCACAAATGGATGTTGCATAGCTGCGGGAGAACAAGTAACACTCTTTTTCATATTTTATAAGAAAGAAATCTAGCATTGGCAGGGATGACCGAATTTGGAATTGCTGAGCTCTAGAGTTCCTCCATCATAAATCTGGCTTGGAGACGAGAGGTAACTTCTTGATCCTCCTCCATGGCATCTATCCTTTTCAAGTCGGCCTCCATCTCTTCCTCCTTGATGGCCCAAAGTGATCAGCATCGCTGTTTGCTCTTGGCCACGGTGTCGGGTGAGATACCCGACTCTCCCCGACTGGCTCTTGAGAAGACATCTTGTTCTAATCTACGAAAGAAACAACTCAAAACAAAAATAGAGGATTTCATCGTGGTACAGTGGTCAAAACATTTAGGAGATTATATACTGAATTTTTACGGACCAAAAGAAGTATCTTGCAAGAAAATGGAGTCCGGAGGGCACATGAGGTGTCCACGAGGCAGGGGGGCGCGCCCTCCACCCTCGTGGATGCCTCATGTCCTTTACAGACTACTTCTTATTTTCCTATTTTCTTAAATATTCCAAAACAGAGAAAAACTGCTATTAGAACTATTTTGGAGTCGGTTTACTTACCGTACCACATACCTATTCCTTTTTGGAATCTGAAACACTCCGGAAAGTGTCCCTTATGTACTCCTCCGAGGTTACGGTGTCAATAACACTAGTTTCAACATTTATGGGATTACCTGAGATATAATGTTTGATTCTTTGACCGTTGACCACCTTCAGATTTGTGCCTTCGGCATTGTTGATTTTTATGGCACCGGAATGATAGACCTCCTCGATAGTGTAAGGACCTTCCCATTTAGAGAGAAAATTTCCTGCAAAAAATCTTAAATGAGAGTTGTATAGAAAAACATAATCATCTACATTAAACTCACGCTTTTGTATCCTTTTGTCATGCCATCTCTTAACTTCTTCTTTAAACAGTTTGGCGTTCTCATAGGCCTGGGTTCTCCATTCATCAAGTGAGCTAATGCCAAATAGTCTCTTCTCACTCGCAAGTTTGAAATCATAATTGAGCTCTTTAATAGCCCAATATGTCTTATGTTCTAATTCGAGAGGTAAGTGACATGCTTTTCCATAAACCATTTTATATAGAGACACACCCATAGGATTCTTATATGCAGTTCTATAGGCCCATAATGCATCATCAAGTTTCTTGGACCAATTCTTTCTAGATCTATTAACAGTCTTTTGCAAAATTAATTTAATCTCTCTATTACTCAGTTCTACCTGACCACTAGATTGTGGATGGTATGGAGATGCAATTCTATGATTTACATCATACTTAGCAAGCATTTTACGAAAAGCACCATGAATAAAATGTGAACCACCATCATTCATTAAGTATCTAGTATCGGATTTCGGGTTCCGGTAGACCCTGGGCCTCTCCCCTAATATTGAGCGGGAAGGGCGCCAACAATTGGCCATTTTGAAGGGGAATAGCGGGTACACCTATCCTGACTAAAGTTGGTCCTTGCCTGCCAAAGGCTCTGGTGGTGACGCCTGCTTGGGCTCCACAATGACTTCCTCCCTACCGTTGGGCTAGTCTTGGTCTTGTTGCACCAAAATGGAAGCCTTTGCTTGATGCTCTCGCCTGCGCTTGCTCCCTTTGCACCAAAGAGGAAAGGAGGACACTGCGCTGGCTGGCGCCCGACTGGCGCCCTTGGTCGTCATGGCTTGCGTCATGGGCACCTCGCGAGGTACCCTGCCTTGAACTCTCTGCCTCCTCGTGAGCCAGCCTGATGAGGCCGTGCCTGAGGAAGCTCCCTGTTGTCTGCCCCGCGAGGCTTGGCCCCTCGCGAGGGTCTTGAGATTGTGTTCATGAAGATGGGCTGTGCTGGGCCCCCTTTGAGCCACGCCGCAGGCCGCACGCAGGCAAGTCTGGGGACCCCCGTTCCCAGAACGCCGACAGTAGCCCCCGGGCCCACGGCGCGCCCGAACTTGGCCGAGCAGAGAGGCGAAAGGGCAAGTGCAAAGCGTCGCGGGCCCTAACAGCCTGCGGCCTTGGGCACCGCGTGGCGATTGATTGGACGTGGGCGGCACCGTTCCCCGACGCTTCCTTATTTTATGCAATGCTAGGCAGACTCGTAGCCGCACACAGACGCTCCCCTTTCCGCCGCTTGAGCGCAATCTGTTCTTTCTCCTCTCGAGCTCCAGTTTCCGCATCCAATCCAATCTCGAACCTCCGCCCCCCCTTTTCTGCCGTCATGGCTTTGCCGAGGAAGGGAAGAGGGAAGAAGCCCATGCCGCCGCCCCGCTCATCGTCGTTGGCGGCCCCCGCCGTCGACCGGCAAATCGTAATCAATAAAGAGGGCATGGGCAAGGTCAGCTCGGCCCTGGCCACCATCTTTAACGAATGCGGGAGGATGACGGCCTGGCCCGCGTCCCGCTTCTCCATTGACAGGATTGCCACTGAGGTCCGATACTTCGTCGACGCCCTGTGGGCGGGACTGGTTCCCCCCTTTTCTAATTTCTTCAACGCCGTGCTTTCCCATTATCAGATCCATATGATGCATCTGGGTCCCGAATTCATCACTCGTCTCGCGGTATTCACTTTCGTTTGTGAGGCAATGATGGGCATCCTTCCTTCGGTTGCCTTGCTGCGCCACTTCTTCTCTCTGCGCCTTGTCGACCCCACCCAATGCTCGGGGTGTGTGAGCTTCGTCGCTGCACCTGAGACGGCGGCTTCAGGAATTGACTTCAGTCTTCCTCCGGCCGCGCCTGGGTTTCGCGAGCGGTGACTGTATGTGGACGTAGGGGTGCCCAGCCCCCTGCTGACAGAGCCATCTTCGCCTGCTGTCCCCAACTCAGGCTGGGGCCAGGAGACTCTCGTGAGCCCCCGGCTCGCCTTTGTCTGGCGTCGCTTCGAGTTCTTGCTACGCCGCGTTGCCCCTCTCCAACGCCATTCTCATCGGATGTGGGCCTTCAGCGGTTGTGGGGATCACATGCGGCTCCAGGAAGAGGACCTCACGCCTGAAGCGCTGAGGAAGGTGTTCTTGGTCTTGACTGGGGATCCTTCCCCCCGCGGCATCCGGCAAGGGGGGGCCTTGCTGTACCTCTGCTCGAATAGAGGTGACTTCGTGAGTCAGATGCCCATCCTCAACGAATGGGGGCCGCGCCCTGCTGGCCTCCAGGGGCCTCGTGAGAACCCAGTGGTGGTGGTCGCCCTCGCGGCCGGCCAGGGCGACTCTTCCTCAAGTGGCGGAGCAGGGAGGCATGGGCCTCCAAAGGCCGAGGGTGCCCCTGTCGAGGCGACAGCGTTGGGAGGCACTCATGAGGGAGCAGCCCCTGAGGCCCGTGTTGCCGTGGCTGAAGCTGGCGAGCAGCCGCCCGCAGTGCCTGCGGCTGAGACCCCCGAGGCCCCAGCTGCTCTTCTCGGTGGGGCGACCAACGGCGTGCATCAGGTAGATGCCCCCGACGCAGGTCGCCTTGGTGCTTCCTCCTCGTCACAAGCTGACCCCTGCGCTCAACTCTTGGGTCGCTTCCGTGTGGACTTTGAGGCCCTTCGGAAGAGAAGGGAGGCCCTGGGCAATGATTACCCTTGTCGCCTGCTGAAGCGTAGGAAGTACTTCGCCATCGATGAGTAAGCCTTCTCCCTTCCCAGCTCCTGACTCTTCTGTTGCCTTTCCTGATCCTTGCTCCGCAAGGCCCTTCCCTCCGTGCTCATGGAGATAGCTGAGGAGCCATCCCCCTCGCCTCCGCCCTCTCCGCCGTCTTCGATCGTTCCAAGCAGCTGGGCCCTTGTGGTGAGGCCGGTTGGTGAGACGAACCATCCTGAGGCGCAACGCGGCCCTGCGCTCCCCGCGGCCTTCCTTCGCGAGCCTTCTCGTGGCATAGCCAGCCTGCCGTGGGCTTCTCGTCTGGTGGTGGACCGTGATTGTCTGGGGTACTCCCTGCGCTCTTCACTTGGAGATGGACTGTCTCCAGGTCGGGCTTCTAGCGGGGCGTGCCCGGTCGTCGCAAGGGCGCCAGCCCCCAACCCCCTGCTCGGAAGGGGAGTGTTTATCCATGCCCCATGGCGCTTGCCTGGGGCGGATGATGGTGTGGAAGATGTACTCGAGCACGCCCGGGAGCGTCGCTCTCTTCGCCAAGGGTTTCTCCGGAGGGCGGCTGACGCGGTGAGCCTGCTTGGTGAAGAGATCGCGGATGAGGACGTGCGCCTTGAGGCCGAGGGCCTGCGCCTGGTTGCAGAGAGGCGCGAGATGGAGGCGGCTGTCACCCTTGCGCGCTGTCAGCGCGATCTCGACGATGAGCAGGCCAAGGCGCCACTGGCGGCCTCTCGGGAGGTCCGGTCCCGAGCCATCGAAGAAGCCCGGGAAGCCGACCGGCGGCGAGAGGCCACGGAGGAGCGTGCACGGGAACTCCTGGACCGGTGCCGCTTATTGGAGGAGCAGGTGGAGCTACATGAGGCGGCCCTTGCGTCGATGAAGGTGGTCTCCGGCGACCCGGTGGAGCTCCAGAAGCGTGAGGAGGCGCTGACGCTGGAAGCCGCCGAGCGTGCACGTGAGTACGAGCACCTGGAGACGAGGGAGCGCTCGGTGACATGGGCGGAGGACGATGTTGCCGCGCGGGAGACCCGCGTCTCGGAGGAGGTCGAACATCAGGTGGCGACGGCGTGCCTGAACCTTGAGCACGAGTTCGATGAGATGCTGGAGTTGATCCGGACCGAGGCCGAAGGTAGGACCACCGTCCTGAGGACCAAGCTAGAGGAAGCAACGCGGCAGGTCGATGCTTCGCGGGCCGCACTCGAGGTGGCGCAAGGGGAGTCGACTACTTCCCACGCCGAGGCGCTCCTTCTTCGCCAGCGGGTGGACGAGGCTGAGGCCGTCGCGCGCCAGAATGCGGACGAGATACGTCAGCGGCGGCTCCTGGAACATGAGCACGCCCCCATGCTCACTACGCTCTCGGAGAGAGCCAACACGGCCTTGGGTAACATCTGCGAGGCGGCCGTTGGCGAGCCGCACGCCGTTAACTACGCCGGCAACCTTCAGTTCTTCACCGACATTGTGACACAGCTGGAGGCGCGGTCGGCCAGGGCCAACAGGTTGGTGGAGGAGAGGAGCCGAGCCCTGCTCGGGCGTGCCTTTTCTCGCGTCTTCAGCCATCTCTGGAACATGGATCCTCACTTCAACTTCGACGCCGCCATCGCCCCAGTCCTCCAGGCCGTCCGGGACGACCTGGCGTCCTGGGTGGAAGACAACGTGAACGCTCTTGTCTGGGCCTTCGCTTCAGATGACGATGACGCGAGCATGGCTGCCGATGAGGGCAGCGTGGTGAACGGCCCTGACGCCGCTGACGACAACGCAGAGGGCGATGGCGAGGCCAGCGACGCCAGCGACAGTTCGGGCGGCGTTCCTGAGGATGCATTGGGGGATTTATCCGACTGATAGCGCATTGCTCCTGTTTCCTTACCCTGCATGAATAGAACTCAGGATTTTGTCCTGATGGTTGTAAGAGCATTTTTGGGAGGGGGTGCCCCTTGCGTAAAACCAATGTTCAACATACTAGTCAATGCTACATCACTCATATGCCCGTGCCAAGTAGTTAGCGAGCCGGCTGGCTAGTTTACCTTCGTCCCATGCGGGTCCTGAGATAACTTGTGGGAGGCTGTGGTGCCTCGAACGCCTCCTGATCGAATCCGTAGGATCTATAGTGAAAACACCTCCTGAGAGGACATGACAACGGCAGTCTGGGCTGCACGCTAGCTAGGCCAGACCCGGCTCGCGGAGGGGCTCACGAGGGGAGGCAGCTGAGGCGAGGTTGTAACTGAAACGCGAGAGATTGCTTGAACGAGACTAAGCACCCCTTCCCGAAACACACACAAATCTCAAATTCGAGTCCAACTTAAATCCAGCGGGGGAAAGCAACAACCAAGTGAAAAGCAATGAAAGCAAACAAAAGGCCGCGTCCGGCACCTAGTCTAGTCTTGGACGTCTTCTCACCAGCGCGGAGCTAAGTGTTGCCACTGGGCGTGGGAGGGAACCCCAGGGCCTGAGGCCGGCACCCCTGAGACTCCGGGGTGTGTACATCCCCACTCATTATTACGTGAGAGTGTCACGGGGCGGAGAGCTTCACAGGCACTGGGCCTTCTTCACAGGTACCGGCCTTGCTTCATATCACCTGATGAGGGCCCCACCTTGCGCCACACTCTAGTGCCATCAACGACGACCGGAAACCAGGATGCCGCTGATGTGGTAGAGCAGTCGCCAGCAGTTCCCCCGACGACCACGGGTCCTCCGCCAGGGGCTGGCCCTGAGGCACCTCCCCAGCGGAGGGCCTACCTCCTGGGAACGCCTTGCTCCGAATGCCGCGGTGGTCATGTCGGATCTCGGACCCTCTCCTGCAGCCCCTGACGCCCTCCTCCGGAGGGGTAAGAGGCCGCGGGAGTGGGGCAGCTGCTCGCTATAGCGACCTGCACCTCCTGCGACCCATGATTAGTGTATGCCTGCCCCTGAGGGATTAGTGATACCCGATAATCGTCGCTTCCAGCGTGGCTAGTGGGGCCATCCCTGGGTTCCTGGAAGAGCTCAGCTTCTGGTGCCTCGTCCCCCCAGCTTGGGCTGAGGAGTGAGCCTTGCTCGCCTTCACGCGGGTGCCCTTGATCCATCATGCGGGGCACGTACTCTTCTGGGGCCATCATCCCGAAGGCTGCGCCATAGGGCTCCGCGTGCCATGCAGCTCTGCTTGATGTGCCTTCCTGGGGGTGGTAGCGCGGCGGCCCACTAGGGCAGCGGGTCGCGACGAGTCCTTCTTCGCTGGCGGGGAGCGGAGTCAGTGCTGCCGCCGGCCTAGTGCCGACAGCTTCACCGGTGTTGGAGTAGCCTTGGAGCCCGCGGGTGCGCGTGGTGCCCCCGCACAGGCCGCCCTGGGCCTGAGGCGGGAGCTGGGTGCAGAAGGGGTGAGCCCCCGAGGTGGCGAAGCCCAGGAGCTCTGCTACCCGCTCTAGCAGCACGTCGCGGCCGCCTTCCATCAGCCTGCACTACAGGAGCTCTCGGGCCACCGTGAGCGCGGCCCTTGAGTTCGCCTGCTCCTGGCGGGTGTACGGCGTCGTGGCCGCGACGTGGTTCGAGGCCCTTGCTGACGACCGCATCTGCCGCAGTGTGAGAGCCGTCAGGGCCTGTCCGCACCGCCCACGGCCCGCAGTGCCCTGCGGACCGCGAGCTGCCTGGGGCATGGGGTCGCCCGGGGCGAGCAGCTCTGCGTGGGCGGGCCAAGCCGCCTAGGGATCAGGGTTGCCCGCCTGGTCACCGGACATGGTGATGACGATGCGATGGGACCCAAAGTGGCAGAAGGTGGATCCCGGCGCACCCCCTACCTGGCACGCCAAATGTAGGATTTCGGGTTCCGGCAGACTCTTGAGGTTCGAACACTGGGGTGCGCGCGGAGATTACGCCCTCTGTCTACTTGCTCCTCGCCGAATCGCTAGGATCTATACTACGAAAGAATCAACACAAAGACACGGGGTTTATACTGGTTCAGGCCACCATTGTGGTGTAATACCCTACTCCAGTGTGTGGTGTGGTGGATTGCCTCTTGGTCTGATGATGAACAATACAAGGAGGAACAACCTCGCGAGGGTCTGTTCTTGGCTTGTGCGACTAACTGCTAGGAGGTGGCTAGTCCTATTTATAGGCAAAGGCCCTGGGCCTCTCCCCAAATATTGAGTGGGAAGGGCACCAACAATTGGCCATTTTGAAGGGGAACAGTGGGTACACCTATCTTGACTAAAGTTGGTCCTCGCCTGCCAAAGGCTCTGGGGGTGACGCCTGCTTGGGCTCCACAATGACGTCCTCCCTGCCGTTGGGCTGGTCTTGGTCTTGTTGCACCGAAATGGATGCCTTTGCTTGATGCTCCCGCCTGCGCTTGCTCCCTTTGCACCAAAGAGGAAAGGAGGACACTGCGCTGGCTGGCGCCCGACTGGCACCCTTGGTCGTCATGGCTTGCGTCATGGGCACCTCGCGAGGTACCCTGCCTTGAACTCTTCGCCTCCTCGTGAGCCAGCCTGATGAGGCCGTGCCTGAGGAAGCTCCCTGTCATCCGCCCCGCGAGGCTTGGCCGCTCGCGAGGGTCTTGAGCTTGTATTGATGAAGATGGGCTGTGCTGGGCCCCCTTTGAGCCACGCCGCAGGCCACAGGCAGGCAAGTCTGGGGACCCCCGTTCCCAGAACGCCGACATCTAGGGACTCCAAACCTCGAAAAAATAACTTCTTTAAGCATCTTAATAGAAGTGTTATGATCAGCACTACTAGTTGGAATAGCTTCTACCCACTTAGTAATGTAATCAACAACAACTAAAATATGTGTATACCCATTAGAGGAAGGAAACAGACCCATATAATCAAAGCCCCAAACATCAAATGGTTCCATAACAAGTGAATAGTTCATAGGCATTTCTTGACGTCTACTAATATTACCAATTCTTTGACATTCATCGCAAGACAAGAGAAACTTACGGGCATCCTTGAAGAGAGTAGGCCAATAAAAACTGGATTGCAATACCTTATGTGCAGTTCTATCTCTAGCGTGGTGTCCTCTGTAAACCTCGAAGTGACACTTGCGTAGGATCTGTTCATGTTCATGCTCAGGCACACAACATCTAATAACACCATCTACTCCTTTATAAAGGTGTGGGCCATCCCAAAAGTAATGTCTTAAATCATAGAATATTTTTTCTTTTGTTGGTATGTGAAACTAGGTGGTATAAATTTAGCAACAATGTAATAAGTATAATCAGCACACCATGGAGCAGTACGAGAAGCATTTATGACAACCAATTGTTCATCAGGAAAGCTATCATGAATAGGTAGTGGGTCATCAAGAACATTTCCTAACCTAGACAAGTTGTCTGCAACGGGGTTCTTAGCTCCCTTTCTATCAATAATATGCAAATCAAATTCTTGTAGCAAGAGAACCCATCTAATAAGTCTAGGTTTAGCATCTTTCTTTTCCATAAGGTATTTAATAGCAGCATGATCGATGTGAACAGTTTTTTTTTACTATATACTGCAAGGCAACAGCCTCACAGTTCTTTATTGCATAGAACTAGAGAGTTACCAATGTACAATTTACAAGTAAAACAAATAAATGAAAATATTTACAAGGGGCCTAAGAGAGTGTGGCTATCCAGGAGACTAAGCTATCTATGAGCCAAAAGAGAAATATCATGTATAAAATTCCTCCTCCAAGATGTGAAGGAAGGTCTCTCATTTCTAAAGATCTTCCCATTCCTTTGTGTCCAAATATTCCATGTAGCAGTGAAGACCACCTTTGTGAAGAAAGGATAACCAAAATCCCTCTTAGCAGAAAGATCCATCTCATATGTAGACTTGTTTGGTTGAACAATCCAAGAAATCCCAAGGTAGTTCCAAACCCTTTGGCTGAAGTTGCAAGCAAAGAAGAGATGTGCACGGTCTTCATGAGAAGCACAGAGGCAAAGAACACACGTGTCATCCTGTATGATCTAGTGTCTGCGCTGCATCATATCCCTAGTATTCAAACGGTCCATTAAGAGAAGCCATCCAAACACTTTAAATTTGAGCGTACAAGCACACTCCCAAATCCAACAAAAATGGGATCAACCACCAGGTGGGAGAAGCAAGACTCATAGTATATCTTTGATTTAAACTCCCCAGATTTAGATGGCCACTTCCAAATGTCCTTACTCTCCACATTCAGATTGATCAAAGACAGCAAATCTTGAAGTTGAGTGAGCTCAATATAAGCCTCCTGTGATAGAGGCAGATGGAAGTGTTCCGAGGCCTCCGGCTGCTCCATAAATTCTCTGACTCTGACCGAGTCATCAATGACAAAAGAATGAAGCCTTGGGAATTGCTCGCACAAAAGGACAACATTATTACCCAGCTGCAGCAATAAAGCCAAAAGACCACTGTGGTGCCTGCATGCACTTGTGGGACGACTAACTTGCAGAATTTGTTATACAAACTCATGATATCACGCCACCAAAATGAGCCACACCTCTGAGTGACTTGCGGTGGCGAAGAAGCATAATAGCTGTCCCAAATTAATGTGACCCAAGGCACGTCCACCCTGTTAAAAAAGTCGAAAAGATGCTTGAGCAACAAGGCTTCATTTTCAAATCCCAAATGAAGAACACCCAAACCGCCATACTTCTTAGGTCGGCAGACTAGATCCCATGCAGCCAATGATTGACGAGGGTTATCTGTGTTGCCTCTCCACAGGCATTGACGCATGATTCTCTCAAATGCCCTTGGGAAGAGAGAGCATACACAAGAAATAAATTGGCATGGAGGTAACACCGACTGAAGCAGTTGTAGACGACTCTCTTGATTTAGCAGATAGGAGGAAGCAGATAAGTGGCGCTCAATACGATCAACTAGAGGCAGTAGATCAAAGATTGTGGGCCTAGAAGTACCCATGGGTAACCCTAGATATGCGAAAGGTATAGAGCCAATATCAGAACCTAGCATATTGGCAACCCGAACACCCTCCTCATCACTCATATTGATTGGAATAAGAGATGATTTACTGAAGTTGACACGTAAACTAGTTGAAGCCACAAAGGTGTTAAGCATCTCCTTGAAGGAGATGAGTTGATCATCAATCTCAGGCAAGTCAATGAGGGTATCATCCGCATACTGTACGGTTGGGTAATCATTGGAGTTTGTTGGGATTGGTAGAGATAGAATGTTCCTGGAGCACATCTCATTGACCACAGACTGAAGCAGATCCACAGCAATCACAAATAATAACAGAGATAGTGGGTCTCCTTGGTGAACTCCTGATCTGCAGACAAAATTATTACCTGGCACCCTGTTTAAGAGAACAGAAGAACCCGTGGACAAGATGCTATCAATCCAGCCAGTCCAACCCGCATCAAAACCCTTGCATTGTAAGATTCGGAGGACGGCTTCATGCTCAATTGTATCGAATGCCTTCGTGAAATGGAGCTTAAAGAGGATGATGGGACGCTTAGATGCTTTACATTGGTGAATGTATTCGAAACTCCAAGCTAGACAATCTTGAATAGATCGACAACGAAGAAAACCATATTGATTGCGATGGATACATCTCAGGATCACTTTCTGAAGCCGATTAGCCAGCAGTTTAGTCAAAAACTTAAAACACGTGTTGATCAAGGATATGGGCCAAAAATCTCCAACCACTTCCGGGCTTAGCTTCTCGAGGACAAGAGTAATTAAGGAAGTATTAAGACATTCCAAATTGCACCTCCCCTCATAAAACTCCTTGACAAGTTGCATAAAATCCTCCTTGAGAATAGACCAACACTTTTTTAAGAAAAGACCTGTAAAGCCATCAGGGCCCGGTGCATGGTCAGGTGGCATGTTCTTAATTACGACCTCTACCTCAGAATCCGTGAACGGCAGTGATAAATCCTCCAGTCCATCAACTCTCTCAATTAAAGTGTCCAAATCAAAACCCATTTGGATTCCTTTTGCTTGGCCCATACGCTGGTTGAAATCACACCAAAACATGCCCGCCAACAATTGATGATCAGAAACCACCTCACCTACCGAATTCTTGATTGAAGAAAGTGTATTCCTTCGGTACCTTTCAATGGCCATGGCGTGAAAAAATTTAGAATTTTTCACCCACCTTAATACATCGGATTGTACAACGTTGCTTCCAATAAACATACTGCTAGTGTAAAATATCCTCTAGATGCAACTTTACAATTCGCCTAAAATTGAATTCAGGCCAACTTAACGGTCGGATCTCTCCATCTCATCAAAGAAGGGAATAACTTTGTTGCAATCAGAAATGAGCGCCTTAACTGTGGACAACTTTAAATGTCATTTCTTAAGGGCATACCTGAGAGCTTTGAACTTGGAAGATATAGTTAAAGCAGCCGTGGGTTTACCCACCGACCTGCCCCAAACCTGAGCAACACATTCATTAAAGCCAGGTAATTTAGTCCAATAATTGTCAAAGCGAAAAACTATAGCTTTAGGAATAGCAGTGGCAATCGTGACCATGCAAGGTACATGATCAGAGGCCGATCGCGCAAGAGGCAAAATTAAAGTATTGGGATGATCCGAAGTCCATGCAACCGAAGTGAAAAACCAGTCAATTTGTTCAAGAAGGGGTTCAGTTTGCATATTAGACCAAGTAAATTGTCTTCCCTTAATTGGCAGTTCAATAAGACCCAAGTGACTGATGATTTCATTAAACAAAAAGATATCATTGACATTACTACCAGGCAAGTTACCATTTTCAAGCGATCGCATAAAGTTAAAATCACCCAAAAGAAGCCAATTGTCGTCACAATTAATGTCCAGGTTGTATAACGATTGCACGAACTCATCAAGGGTTGGACACTAACAAGGGCCATAAACTGTAACTAGTGTACAAACTTCAGACATATGTTTGGAGTGGAATTTCACAATGATACCAAAAGGTTTAGCCTCAATTAACTTGCCCTCAAAAAAGGAAGAATTCCAAATAACGACCATACCAGCTGATGCACCCACCGAAGGCACATAAGCAAAATTATCAAAACATCGTGGACAAAACCTCCTAATGAACCTATAATCAATATGCATACACTTAGTTTCTTGGAGGCAGACCACAGAACATCCACTTTCATCAATCTTTTGCTTAACAGAAAGTTGTCGCGCTTCAGAATTAAGGCCATGTACGTTCCAACATAACACCTTCCAATCTTTAAACCCGGACTGATTCATTACAAACCATAATAAGTTGCGGCAAAAGTAGATCATGGAATGACCTACACAGACCAGCTAAGCAGAGCGAAATGACAGAGTTCCAAACATAAAAACAAAAATAAAGATAGATGACGTTTAAAGTGGTATGCCATGGACCAGGAATCTGCATTATGCAATCAATCATCAGTACTCTTGCTGTTGGTGGATTTAGCTGGATTAGCCACAAGCTTATCCGCGGTGATCTTCTCCGGAGCGATGCGTAGACGAGTCCCAATATGCTGAAGATCAGCAATGGCAGTTGGTGGTGGCACAGTCGAAGTTCCATCAGACTGAGCCGACTTGGTCTTGCGCTTCTTCAAAGTGTGAGGAGACCTATTCTGAAATTTAGACTGGCTAGTGCCACTGCTTGGCACATTACGGTAGCCATCACGTAAAGCACTGAGACGTGCACTGCACGAACCTCAATGTCCACCAAAATTTTAGTCCTCTACTTTCGGTCACATTTCAGAGTCACTTTTGGGGCAGCGGTGAACTCAAAGGATTCAGTGATAGGTGCAGAAAGATCATCAAAGTAGAGAGCCCTTGCAACTGGCCTTTTAACTGGAGAAATAAGGCGAGTATTGACGCTGGAAGTGGCAGACACAGGTGGCAAAACAAAGCTGAGATCATAGCCATTGTAGCAAATGTCCCAAGACTTCTTAGCAAGCAAGAGGGACCCAATTCCAGACTCGAACATGAACTTTGGGATTTCAGCAAAGCACAGAGATGGCATCAACTGCTCAAAAGAGCGTTGCCACTACATGGCAGGAGGTAGGACAGGCCCAAAGACCGTGAACACCTGCCCAATATGCAGAGGAGGCTGCTGTGGTCCCATTGGGGACTGGTAGATTACCACATCCGCGACATCAGGGGCATTGTTAACTGAGTCATCAGAAACTTGCACAATGACTGACTACTGGGACTAAACTTCCTCAACCTTATCGTGTTGGACAACATCATTCACTGGTTGAATATCCTCCTGGGGCTGCTCATTCAAAGGTGGCGGCACATCGTTCCACACCAGCTCAGGGTATTCCAGCATGACCCAGTTGTGGTTATCGAACTGCATATCTCCAGGCAGCGGTTGAGGGTTGCCATCAAAAGGCATGGGATCCTCATCGGTAGGCACAACAAACGTAGCAGACAAATTGTAAACAGGGGCAATCCAAGATATCCTAGCCCCACCAAAGTCAGTGTACTCGCGGTAAACCACATCCCTGGGCACAAGAGATGGAGCCAAAAACGACACATATGCCAAAGTGCGGACTCTTATCGAATCGTCTTGGTGCCAGTGATGGAAACGACCAGAAGTGCTAACTGCATCAGCAATATATTGTGTGCGTCTGTAATCCAATGGCACACCTAACATCATGATCCATCCACAAGGAAAACCCTGGATGGCTCTGTAGTTCAGACCTTCATCATGCGGAACAAATCTAACGAATCTATCGTTGCCCAGATCAAAGGGAGGGTGATCAACTAGAGCTTGCCTACCCACAGCACTACGAAAGCGAAAAAGACCAACACCTTCAATCCATGGCTGTGCCTCCAAAACTGCCCTCCCAAGAGTGTTAACAACAAAGTCACTGACCATGTTTCTGAAGATGAGAACCTCATCAGGCAGCGGAGCCGGCTCGACGATGGCGACTGCGAAGTCCTCATGTTGACATTCTGGGGCTCCCACCAGCGAGAAGAAAGTGCGGGGAAGGCGGAGCGGGCCTCCCCCGATCACTTCAAAGCCTTTGGAGCAAACTCCATAGGATTGAGAGGGAAGTTGGCCATCGATGGCGATGGGTCAGCAGCTGGGATGGAAGCGAAGCTCAAATCTGCAGCGTGGCAATGAGGAGATGTGGCCGGCAATGGCATTGTGGGCGGTGGAGGTGGGGTTTTGGGTGGTGGCTCTACGGGTAATGGTGGAGGGGATGGGGTGGCAGACTTGACGGGACTGGGCAATGACCCAGTTTTACAGGTGACGATAGAAACTAAGGCATCGGATGGAGATATTCCTGCTAACCGACCCAGAGAGCCTGCATTGACCCGTCGGACCCACTTGTTAGTTGGAGAGGGAGTAGAATCTGAACATCCCTTGGCCCGGTGACCCAGCCCAAAGCATCTGCGGCACCTAACTCGATTAGTACACGAGTTGGTTAAATGCGCCATAGATAAGCAATTCTGACACTTCCAAACTTTAAGCACCATATGATCAACAAGATCATTTAACCGACCGAGTCAGTAGAGTAGTCCATTACAATATTATCTTGGAGAAACTCGTTGCGTGAGGCAATAGGAGATGATATAATATCCTTTTCATACAAAGAATTAGGAGATAGGACTCCACCTGAGTTGGCTTGGGCTGTGTCAACCACGTGGGCTGGAGATCCAGGCCCACCAGAGTCAAAGCTTACGTTGTCCCCATGCACATGCAGATTCACGTCCAAGCCAGTTAGAGCGGCAACTGAATTCCCGGTCGGAGAAGTAGCATGGAAATTAACCATTCCAAAAATGATGTGTGGCGACGCCACTGTCCACTGGAGATCGGTCGCCGGCGGCGAGGGGAAAATGACCTTCTCACGATCATTAAAGGAATAACCAGCATCAACAAGTGTATCAACACACCGTTTCGTAGCTGGGTATCTATAGCCCTTGCAAACATCATATTGTTGAAATGTGGCAAAAGAAAGTTTCTTCTTTGTTGAAGATCCAGAATACAAAGAAGATTTCCTAGGAGGCTTATGCATGGAAATCATACCAAGGGCATCATGCCTTTTGGAGGGACTTATTAAGATCCACTCCGCATCACATTCTTTCTTCCAAATGATAAATTCACATTTTCAATTAGGGCCACCATTTCCCCACAGATGGAAATGACATTTGAATTGCAGGCAGGTGAACGAACGTAATTGCAGAATAAAAAGTCCAACCCTTTTGCAAGAAACAATGAATGAAAATACCCTATGTTTAATGAGCTGAACAGACAAATCAATAGCAGATCTACCAATAGCTGACTCCAAAGCCGCTGCCACCGAATCTTCATTAAGATGGAAGATATGCCTGCTGAAAGACACAACCAGAATGAATCGGCCCGTGTCATCCGTTGGGTGGATGCATTTCCCACAAGATCTGAAAACCTCATCTGCAAAAGCCAGTCCATTGAAGAAATCCAGATCCAAAGTTGATCCACCATGAGAACCCATCTGAGGTGGGTATGATAAGGTAGATCATAGGAAGCCGGAGGAGATGAGTGGAAAGAAACCAAGATTCACTGGTTGGAGAGGAAGATCGCCGGAGAGCCTAGGGCGTGGGTGGGAGGGGAGGTGGGAGAGCCATCCCTAGCTGGGTTTATTGTCATGCCTCTCGCCGGTGCCTCCTCGCCTTGTATTTATCAGTGTGAACAGTTACTTTGGAATCAACAATATAAGGTTTGAACTTATCACAAGAAAATAAGACTGCTAAAAATTCTTTCTCAGTAGTAGCATAATTTCTCTAGGCACTTTCTAGAGTTTTACTAGCATATTGGATAACATTTAATTTCTTATTGACTCTTTGTCCTAGAACAACACCTACAGCATAATCACTAATATCACACATAATATCAAAGGGTAAATTCCAATCAGGTGGCTGAACAATAGGTGCAGAAATCAAGGCTTTCTTAAGTATTTCAAATGCTTCTACACAATCATCATCAAATACAAAAGGAACATCTTTTTGTAAGAGATTAGTTAGAGGCCTAGAAATTTTTGAGAACTCTTTAATGGACCTCCTATAAAAACCAGCATGACCAAGGAAACCTCTTATACCTTTGATGTCCTTGGGACACGGTATCTTTTCAATAGCATCAACTTTAGCTTTATCAACTTCAATACCTTTTTCAAAAATCTTATGCCCCAGGACAACACCTTCATTAACCATAAAGTGGCAATTCTCCCAATTCAAGACAAGATTAGTTTCTTCACATCTCTGCAAGACTCGCTCAAGCTTGCTTAAGCAATCACCAAAAGAAGTTCCATACACGGAGAAATAATCCATGAAAACCTCAACAATCTTTTCACAAAAGTCAGAGAATATAGCAGTCATACATCTTTGAAAGGTAGCAGGTGCATTACATAAAAAAAAAGGCATACGTCTATAAGCAAAGTTACCGAAAGGGCAAGTAAAAGTGGTTTTATCCTGATCCTCTTTTGACACAGGTATTTGAGAGAAACCAGAATAACCATCTAGAAAGCAAAAATGTGTATGTTTGGATAATCTTTCTAGCATTTGATCAATAAAAGGTAGAGGGTAATGATCTTTTCACTACAAAAAAAAATACACATCCATGACATTTTGTGCCGAACGAAACTTTTTTCTGTCATACATATGACACTTCTATGACGATAATTGTGACAAAACCCGGTATCATCATAGATGTGGTGCGCTCCTACTTCTATGACAAAAATCATGACAGAAAATGGGCTTTTCTTCCTGGGCGGGCTGGAGACGCAGCTGCATGACATTCTTTGGGTCGTCCATGACAGAAAAAACCGTGGTACAAGCGAGGGCGAGGAAAATTTCGGGGAGTTCCCAGTTATGGTGGGAGGTCGGGGGTCGAGCGATGCGCGTTTCTCTCGTACACGTACGCGCGTGTGTGCGAGGCGTTGGCTCTAACTGAACCCGAGCGAGGCGTTGGGCTCTAACTGAACCCGAGCTATTGCACTGTAGGCTACGCGTTACTGAACCCGAGCGATCGATTGATGGCTGTTAACTGAACCCAATCGAGCGATTCCTTCGCTACTGCTGCTAACTGAAGCCGGTCAATTGGATGA
>NC_057804.1:140173968-140174991 GCF_018294505.1 Triticum aestivum
GTCGACGGTGGAGATGACCAATATCCCGTGGAGTCCCGTTTTGCGGTACGCCACACCCCTCCCAATGAACAGGACCCCTGTTTCGACATTAGCACTCCAACACAAGTCCGTTTCGTCTGTTTTGCGGTACGCCACACCCCTCCCGATAAACAGGACCCCTGTTTCGACCATAGGAGGTCCGTTTCCTCCATTTTGCGGTACGCCACACCCCTCCCGATCAACAGGACCCCCGTCTCGACCGTAGGAGGTCCGTTTCCTCTGTTTTGCGGTACACCACACCCCTCTCGGTGAATAGGACCCCCGTTTCGACCGTAGGAGGTCTGTTTCCACCGTTCTGCGGTACGTCAGGCCTCGTTTCCATCGCCTATTCCGTCCAAGCCCTCCCAATGAACACGGCCACACATTTCGTTCCGACCCAACCGGTTGGCTCCCACGTGTTCCGTTGCCTTCCAATGAACACGACGCATTCCAATGCCTCCCCATGAACATGACGCATTCCGTTGCCTCCCCATGAACGTGACGACGACGCTGTTTCTCCGTTCTGACCCAGCCATGTACACGAGCCCTCGCCGTACGTATGCGCGAGTAGGCGTTCGAGACCCCGCCCATATGTACACATACGTGGCTGTATATTTCTCTTGCACCCTGGCCGTTGTACGTATGTGTACATGCTACGTGCGCGCCTCTACATCCACCAATATATATATGTACGTACACATTCGCGATCAGAATGACAACGCTACGTACGCTTCGACCAGGTGGGTCCCGACTGTCAGGCACTTCCTTGCGTGCGAAGATGTAGCTGGTGGGTCCCAGCAGTAAGGGGGGCAAATCATTTTGTTTTTTTTCCTCGACGCACTTCCTTGCGTGCAAAGTTGTAGCTGGTGGTTCCCAGCAGTCAGGGAGGAATCGTTTTTGTTTGCCCGGACGCACTTCCTTGCGTGCGAAGATGTAGCTGGTGGGTCCCAGCAGTCAGGGGGGCGAATGGTTTTTTTTTCTCATACACACTTCCTTCCGTGTGAA